>NC_056746.1:1421973573-1422273573 GCF_019279795.1 Protopterus annectens | reverse complement strand
ACATAGGCAGCCCCCAAACACTGTACACCCAACAGCCAGTGGAGCATGTAATGCCAACACCTGAACAGTACGCAGGTCCTACAGCATACGGCGTTGCTGTATGCCTGCCACGTTCGCCGCAAGATGTATACACATAAAAATATATCAATATATATATATATATATATATATATATATATATATATATATATATGTGTAGATATATATATATGTAGATAGATATAATTATATATATATAGAAATATATGTACACATATACATATATATACCACAGTTAAGACAGGGAATTAGAGGGATATAAGGTGACTGAGATGTAACCCGCGATATCTGTACATAGTATACATAGTGAAACGACAACCTGAACATCCGGGAGGTTCAACATAAGAGGATACCGCCAACCATGGAACGGGTAACATACCGATATGCATAACCACAGGTGAAAGATCGCCAGACCACAGTACTGTAACAGTACATGTGCATGTAATAGTATGATGATATGAAGGTAGAGGTAGACACCGCCGCCGGTGTTGTGGTCCACGTAGGTACGGTGTGCAACCGTCCCCGTGAGTGCCGTAGTATGTGTACGTGTGCGGTGAGGGTGCCGTGCGCCGCTGTGTGAGTGTAATGTGTGTGTCTGCAACATGTGTATGTTGGTGCCACGTTAGAGGCAGAGCGGAATATGAGGTGTAGGCATACGGTAAACTAGCCTCAGGCATATGTACACTACTAGTCCCAAAGTAGTAGCGACAGCCCCACCCTGGCTAGGTGTGTCGCGACGTAGAATGATACAAAGTGAAACTGTCCCAGATGGTAGCACAGGAATATACCCCATATGAAATGGAAAGGACGTATGTAATAGTCATGCCTGTATGTACGACACCGATATGTTAATTGCAGTAAGATACGTCGGCAAGGTCACACAGCAATAGGTATGTACCGCGGAAATACATATGTGCTACCCCAGTACTGACCGTGGCCACGTGTCGGCCCGTAAACACCGCTGTGTGTTCTACAAGTGTCAAACAATCAATCCCCATCTGAATATGTGGCAACCACTGGCAAACAGGCTATCCCAACAACAGGACCACAATGACTGCAAATATCCAGGACAGAATGACAAGGGGTAGTTGTCACGTACACACAACCGCTGATATACCACAGATGTTACGGAGGTATACATGCATCAAGCTCACCCGCAGGTGATACCGACACCACATGACAACAGCCCAACCAACAATACCATAACAAAGGACAATTAACTGTCAACTCTCCAAGTAGGGACGGAGCACACAGACAACTATACTGGTTATGTACAGATGCAAGGCCCACAAACCGTATCCATGACATACAACCACCGACATCCCCCACTGTACACAATAAAGGAATACAAACCGTAACAGGAGCACAAACATACAGTCGGTCAATGACATCTGCATAACTAACCACAACATATCGCTTGGGGGAAACAATCAAAGGCAGCTGCATAATTGCATGCATTGTAGAAATGCAAACAATAACCATGTTACAGTTTTGAATGTAATACTCCATTATTATACGTCGGCAGGACAGGTACACCCACCTGTTGAAACAAATACTACACCTGTCACACACAATCCATGGGTGACATGAATGCAGACCATACTTGTTCCCATGCATAGCAGATGCAGTCACACATAACATAAGACAATACAGACCATCCCCACGAAGGTAGGGCGAATATCCAACGCCCAGGCGGAGAATCCAATCATACCCCAGTATCGACGCGTAATTACCGAATGGAGTAGATGCACAGGTGATATGCACGTAATTACTCACGTACACATAGCCGCTGATAAACCACAGAAGTTATGGGGGTATACATGCAGAAAGGCCACCTGCAGACGATATTGGAACCAATTAACAACAGCCCAAACTACACTCCCATAACAAAAGACTATTAACTGTTAACTCTCCAGGTAGGGATGGAGCACACAGACAACTATACTGTGTATGTAGAGATGCAAGGCCCACAACCCGTATCATCCGGCACGCATAACCACCGATATCCCCCACCATAGATATTAAAGGAATACAAACCGTAATAGCAGCACAAACATACAGTCAGTGAATGACATCTGCATAACCACAACATCACGCGTGGGAGACACAATTAAAGGCGGATGCATACTTGCATGCGTTGTATAAAGGAATACAACAGCCATGTTACTGTTTTGAATGCAATACTCCATTATCATTCATCGCCATGACAGGGACACCGACATGTCGAACCAAATACTACACCCTATACACACAATCCACGGGTAGCAATACTTCGAAATATACCTGTCGCTACGCATAGCGGTTGCAGTTACACATAACATAACACAATACAGACCATTTCCACGAAGGTAGGGCAAATAGCCAACGCCCAGGTGAGGAATCCAATTATACCCCAGTATAGATGCGTAATTTGCGAATGGAGTAGATGCACAGGTGATATGCACGTAATTACTCACTGAGGAACAGCAATTGGTGGGATGAATTCACATGTTGCAGGTATTGACGGATATAAGGATGACTCTCAGGATATTCAAACCGTATGCTCATACCGAACCAGCAGTGTACAACCGAAAGCGAAAGAAAACGGAAAAACAATACACGGAACGAAACACGGAACGAAACACCGGCAAGGTATGTAGAACACACGATATGTACGGTTGTGTAACGCATGATGTGAATGCCAAAGCTGTACTGTATGTGAATGGTGGTTGTAATTAATTACACTTGTCCGTAATGCAGAAAGTGGTGAAAGGTAGTTATGTAGTGATAACCTGCCGAGCATACCAACGCTTGTGGACACCGTGTGTACAGCAGTGGGACATCATGTACACAGCAGAGACACCACAAGGGCTGCCACAGGGGGGCATTAGAGAGAACAATGCCATACCACACGCCGTTGCTGGCAGTGGATGTCCAACAAGGAAGTGCCATAGCACGGGATAGGACATGTATGTATACTGTCACAGCACGCATGTGTATGGGCATATACCGTTGATGTCATACATAAGGTGCGGCCGACGTGCAAGTATGTCCTTCATTAGGGGATACTATGTGAAATATGTGTAATGTAAAGCTGTCTAGGTAGATATGACAGATATCATACACAGTATCACAGGCATATAATGCATAACACAGGTATCGCCTATTGGTATGTACAATAACAGGATACATATGGCCTGTAGGTATGGGACAGAGTAGTAGCAGGATAGCTAGCCGAACTGGAAGGGACACCAAGTAACCATGCCCAAAGGCCCTGTAGCAGCTGCACAGGTGCACAGTGGGTAACAATGCAGTCTGGCGGGTCCATGTGTAAACACATGTGCAGTGTACACAGTAGTGTCACCTCCCCATGGTAGTGTCCTGTGAACAGCAGAGGCGGGTGTCAACCGCACGTCTACACAGTACCGCTGCTGTGGTGGTACCAGGACTACGTGTCACTCAAACAGCAAGGGAGGTATCATATGAACAGTGCTACTGTGTGTCCCTGCGGGATGTGCACAGGACCTATGTTCCACAGCATGGTGTGTGTTGTGTTTGTGGAAGTAACACAGATGCCCAGCCCATGCAGTGTGGCATGTGTGCACATATCCAGGAGCAGTCCGTTCACACTGCCCACCGCAGATGTCATGTACGAGGAGTATATGCATCAGTAATGTGGATGACATGGGCCGTGTCAGAGCAGAAGACACCCCTGAGTATGTGGTATGCAGATGTGTACAGATGTGTTGTCCGTATGTCAGCCGCATATGTAAACCGTCTGAGCCTGGTAAACATCGTGGCATGACAATGTTGTGCCATGTAAAGCTGTAGCTGTTGTTGAAGGTAGACCATATATGTGGTATTGTACCCTTGACTGTGTGTAGATGTGTGTATCTCACAGGTACAATGGCTACCTATGTACCAGCATCACACACAGTACAGAGAGGTGTGGCCTTGCAGAAGGGTATACATGCCACAGTGGAATACGGTAACCACAGGACCGTGTGTGGCATATGTATGTACAGCAACCATGTACAATGTGATATGTATGTACGTGACCAGTATCCATGTGATAGTTGGTGGGTGAATGTTGTTATGCAAAGGTGATGTGCATGCACCATGTGTCATGCATCCTGATGCCATGATACTCATTTGATGTATCCGGCACACTGACACCCATATGGTTGGTAGCGGTATGAGCTGGTGGAGCAATAATGGCGCTTGGTATGTATGCGTGGGATATCTAGGCATGGACAGTACCCTGTGATAGCATGTTCTGTATGTAAGCATATAGTGAACATGAGGGGCCCCATGACTGAGGACTGTGTAATGCCATATGTACCTGACATGTAGTATGGTATGCTCGCACCACTGTGTGTCCTGTCCATGAGCCACATAGCATAACATCCTGAGACACAGGGTATGATGTGCAGGTGGATGTGTAAGTTGCCAATACCAGAATGTGGAATGGTGCTGAAGGGCAATGTGAGGACAACGTCTGATGTGTCGGCCTCCGTACCACTCCAATCGCCCATGCAATGGTATGACAGGTGGCCAGCATGTGTATGTGCCGTGCTGTGGCATACACAAGCCCAACATGGGTGCTAGGAAAGGCCTGGAGGCCATCAATGTGTGTGGGAATCATGTTCGTGAGGATGTGCCCCATTGCCATTCAGAATGGTCCAGTCATGGGTGTATGACAACAGTCCCACACGTGCAATGCAGTGCCACCCGTGGGTAGTGCGAGAAATGCCTCTGTGTGGCGGTCAGGGTACACAATGTCCGACAACAGGCTAGCAGTGAATATAGTGGCCTGGTGCGGAGACATATACCGGACAGGTTGGTGGGACATTACAGCCAGGGACATCGGAAGGTGACATCAGGCCAGCGTCCCAGGACATATCGTGTGCATGTCAGTACCGTGTATGTGTCCACAGGGACACCACGATGTCCATGTACGGATTGCGACCCTGTAGTGAGTGAGAGGGTGTATTGTCAGTAAGTACGCCATCGCCTGGCACGTTGCCAACATTAGCTCGGTCTGCTATGCCTGGGTGACTATTGTATGTGACATCAGATGTGGATGTAGCAAAACAATACAGACATACCACCACAATGCCTGAGGCCCCACACCGCAATGTGCGGCAGTCATGTTTAGGTAGCTAGCCTTGGAGTATGTGATCATGGACCTCGAGGACCCACCATGGCTGACAAGTGATGCACCCCATACATGTGAATGTACACCACGGTGCAACAGCCTGCACATGTGGCTGTACATCATATGTGCATGGAACATGACCACCACAGTGGCGTCTGTGAACAGGTCAGTACCGCCATGTCTCTGTGTGGAAGAGCATGGTCTCTGCAATTGTGTACATGCTACGGAAGCACACTGTGGTATGTGTCAGCATATGTATGTGCACTGTCCATCTGCTGGGGTGTCATGCCGTTAACAACTGCTGTCAGCAGACGTCGGTAGTACTGGTTGTAGGACACATGTTCCGTGTATGCTGCGATGGCTGTGTTTCCAGGGTGTGGCTAGCAGGGCTGTGTAGCATATGTGTTTAATCCACCAAAGAGGGGATAACCCCAGGTGCGTCACAACAGTCACATGGAGGTATTGTGCATGCTAAGGGTAGTGTAGGTATGGTATGTGTTGTGTAATGTGTCATCCAGCTGAGCGGAGTGCATGACTCGAGCATGTGTAGGTACATGGGTGTCTATTCCAGGGATGTGTGGGTTGCTGTCAGCACATGGCAGTATTAGCTGTCTGAGGCCCAATGTACACATGTACAGTATAACAACACAGACGGTATGTAACCTGTGGTGTACAATGTCGACTCTGTCGCTGTTACAATGTGTATAGCGGTCACAAACACGGGTATCTGCACATGGAGCAGCTATGATGCATTGTGTTAGGCAACTATACAGGATGTGTGCAAAACACTGTGTGATGTGTGAACCCCTCACCTGTGGGTGTTCCAGTCCAGGTATGTGCCTGGGAGGTACGATCCGTGTACAATCCGTACTCGCAGGAATGCTGCGCAGAGCATGGAGGCAGGTCCCAGTCACCGCAGAGATATGTGAGTGGTGCAATAGTGTGTGTGCCTCGCTTGTGTGCAGCACAGTGGAAGATGCAAGCATTGTCCCACATGACCCCATGCCGTGCCTGCCTGTTACAGCCCTGACGGAGACAGTTATGTGAAACTGCCACAGAGGCAGTATAGCATGTGAAGATGTACATGTGTGCTCCACACCCCAGGCCGATGGCTGCAGGTCATGAGTGCCACAGCATTGTGGTCGACCAGGACTGTCATAGCAGTCACATACCACATGCCTGTACAATAACAGTAGGAGCATAGGCAACAGTTGCAGTGACACAGTAGGTCAATGTACAGTGTCCCTGTGCTCAGACCACTGCCTACTGTACACTTGGCTAGACACACACCCAGAAAGCTATAACACCGGTGAGCCATTGCATGTCCCAGTACACGTAGTCTGTGTATTGCCATCACAGGGCAGTCACAATAACATGTTGTATGAGAGATATATTGTACCAGGTGATGTGTCATGTGTGCGTATGTTGAGTTGCGAGCTGTTCACCCGTCTGCAACATCCCAGTGCATGATGCCTTGTGTAACATGATGTGTGGAACTGCAATGTGATCCACAACAGGGTTATCCAGGTCTGGTGCGTTGTGAATGGTGTAACCCATGGGTCTGCAGGATATACACTGGTGCTGTCGGCTGCCATGCTGGGGGCCACCAGTGGTGCCTACAGTGGTCATACAGACATACTGCATACATTGTTCTGTCAGGAATGTCCATTGCTGTAGATGATGTGGTACTACGTGAAGGTAGGTGTGTGTTGTGAATGTTACCCATCCAGACGTGACCGTCAGGTGCAGTCATGGTTGTCGACAGCATCACACCCATCCACAGCCGTCAGCACCCTGTCCCCAGAATGGGTAACAGTAGCCCTCGTGACTGTGTGACTAATGTGCAGATGGTGGAACACCTACTACTGGCTGGCTAACAGTGTCATCTAGGAAGGCTATATGATGGCTGCAATACGCTGCTCCAATGTATAATTATGGTATCCCAATGAATTACATTGATTCACATATAGTAAGCCATGGCTGGCATGTAAACCGTGTACAATGACTGTGTGACAGACCCAACCAATGTGGAGCCATGATGAACATGCACCCGTTAGAACACCAAATGAGGTACGTTGCATGTAATGATGTACAACTGACAGCTATGGGCACAGCATGGATGCAGACGCACATCCCCACAGGTGATATGCACTTAATTACTCATGCACATAGTCAGCTGATAAATTGCACAGAAGTTATGGGGTATACATGCAGAAAGGCCACCTGCAGACGATATTGGAACCACCACTCAACAGCCCAAACTACACCCCACATAACAAAAGACTATTAACTGTTAACTCTCCAGGTAGGGATGGAGCACACAGACAACTATACTGTGTATGCAGAGATGCAAGGCTCACAACCCGTATCCACACGTACAACCACCGACATATCCCCACCATAGATATTAAAGTTGAATACAAACCGTAATAGCAGCACAAACATACAGTCAGTGAATGACATCCATAACCACAACATCACGCCAGCGGGAGACACAATTAAAGGCGGATGCAGATACTTGTACGCGTTGTATAAAGGAATACAACAGCCATGTTACTGTTTTGAATGCAATACTCCATTATCATTCGCCGCCATGACAGGGACACCACATGTCGCCTAACCAAATACTACACCCTATACACACAATCCACGGTAGCAATACTGAATATACCTGTCGCTACGCGATAGCGTTGCAGTTACACATAACATAACACAATACAGACCATTTCCACAGAAGGTGGCAAATAGCCAACGCCCAGGTGAGTGAGAATCCAATTATACCCCAGTATAGATGCTAATTTGCGAATGGAGTAGATGCACAGGTGATATGCACGTAATTACTCACTGAGGAACAGCAATTATGGGATGAATTCACATGTTGCAGGTATTGACGGATATAAGGATGACTCTCAGGATATTCAAACCATGCTCATACCGAACCAGCAGTGTACAAACCGAAGCGAAAGAAAACGGAAAACAATACACGGAACGAAACACGGGCGAAACACCGCAAGGTATGTAGAACACACGATATGCGGTTGTGTAACGATGATGTGAATGCCAAAGCTGTACTGTATGTGAATGGTGGTTGTAATGAATACACTTGTCCGTAATGCAGAAAGTGGTGAAAGGTAGTTATGTAGTGATAACCTGCCGAAAGCATACCAACGGCTTGTGGACACCGTGTACAGCAGTGGGACATCATGTACAGGCAGAGACACCACAAGGCTGCCACAGGGGCATTAGAGAGAACAATGCCATACCACAATGCCGTTGCTGGCAGTGGATGTCCAACAAGGAAGTGCCATAGCACGGATAGGACATGTATGTATGCTGTCACAGCGCGTGTGTATGGGCATATACCGTTGATGTCATACATAAGGTGCGGCCGACGTGCAAGTATGTCCTTCATTAGGGATACTATGTGAAATATGTGTAATGTAAAGCTGTCTAGGTAGATATGACAGATATCATACACAGTATCACAGGCATATAATGCATAACACAGGTATCATTCTATTGGTATGTACAATAACAGGATACATATGGCCTGTAGGTATGGGACAGAGTAGTAGCAGGATAGCCGCCGAGCCGAACTGGAAGGGACACCAAGTAACCATGCCCAAAGGGCCCTGTAGCAGCTACACAGGTGCACAGTGGGTAACAATGCAGTCTGGCATGGTCCATGTGTAAACACATAGTGCAGTGTACCAGTAGTGTCACCTCTCCATGGTAGTGTCCTGTGAACAGCAGAGGCGGTGTCAACCGACGCGTCTACCAGTAATCGCTGCTGTGGTGGTACCAGGACTACGATGTCACTCAAACAGCAAGGGAGGTATCATATGAACAGTGCTACTGTGTGTCCCTGCGGATGCGCACAGGACCTATGTTCCACAGCATGGTGTGTGTTGTGTTTGTGGAAGTAACACAGATGCCCAGCCCATGCAGTGTGGCATGTGTGCACATATCCAGGAGCAGTCCGTTCACACTGCCCACCGCAGATGTCATGCGCAGGAGTATATGCATCAGTAATGTGGATGACATGGGCGTGTCAGAGCAGAAGACACCCCTGAGTATGTGGTATGCAGATGTGTACAGATGTGTTGTCCGTATGTCAGCCGCATATGTAAACCGTCTGAGCCTGGTAAACATCATTGGCATGACAATGTTGTGCCATGTAAAGCTGTAGCTGTTGTTGAAGGTAGACCATATATGTGGTATTGTACCCTTGACTGTGTGTAGATGTGTGTATCTCACAGGTACAATGGCTACCTATGTACCAGCATCACACACAGTACAGAGAGGTGTGGCCTTGCAGAAGGGTATACATGCCACAGTGGAATACGGTAACCACAGGACCGTGTGGCATATGTATGTACAGCAACCATGTACAATGTGATATGTATGTATTGACCAGTATCCATGTGATAGTTGGTGGGTGAATGTTGTTATGCAAAGGTGATGTGCATGCACCATGTGTCATGCATCCTGATGCCATGATACTCATTTGATGTATCCGGCACACTGACACCCGTATGGTTGGTAGCGGTATGAGCTGGTGGAGCAATAATGGCGCTTGGTATGTATGCGTGGGATATCTAGGCATGGACAGTACCCTGTGATAGCATGTTCTGTATGTAAGCATATAGTGAACATGAGGGGCCCCATGACTGAGGACTGTGTAATGCCATATGTACCTGACATGTAGTATGGTATGCTCGCACCACTGTGTGTCCTGTCCAT
This sequence comes from Protopterus annectens, assembly GCF_019279795.1. Classification (NCBI taxonomy): domain Eukaryota; kingdom Metazoa; phylum Chordata; order Ceratodontiformes; family Protopteridae; genus Protopterus; species Protopterus annectens. The sequence continues at coordinate 1,422,263,654 of NC_056746.1, read as the reverse complement.
GAGCCACATAGCATAACATCCTGAGACACAGGGTATGATGTGCAGGTGGATGTGTAAGTTGCCAATACCAGAATGTGGAATGGTGCTGAAGGGCAATGTGAGGACAACGTCTGATGTGTCGGCCTCCGTACCACTCCAATCGCCCATGCAATGGTATGACAGGTGGCCAGCATGTGTATGTGCCGTGCTGTGGCATACACAAGCCCAACATGGGTGCTAGGAAAGGCCTGGAGGCCATCAATGTGTGTGGGAATCATGTTCGTGAGGATGTGCCCCATTGCCATTCAGAATGGTCCAGTCATGGGTGTATGACAACAGTCCCACACGTGCAATGCAGTGCCACCCGTGGGTAGTGCGAGAAATGCCTCTGTGTGGCGGTCAGGGTACACAATGTCCGACAACAGGCTAGCAGTGAATATAGTGGCCTGGTGCGGAGACATATACCGGACAGGTTGGTGGGACATTACAGCCAGGGACATCGGAAGGTGACATCAGGCCAGCGTCCCAGGACATATCGTGTGCATGTCAGTACCGTGTATGTGTCCACAGGGACACCACGATGTCCATGTACGGATTGCGACCCTGTAGTGAGTGAGAGGGTGTATTGTCAGTAAATGCGCATCGCCTGGCACGTTGCCAACATTAGCTCGGTCTGCTATCTGGGTGACTATTGTATGTGACATCAGATGTGGATGTAGCAAAACAATACAGACATACCACCACAATGCCTGAGGCCCCACACCGCAATGTGCGGCAGTCATGTTTAGGTAGCTAGCCTTGGAGTATGTGATCATGGACCTCGAAGACCCACCATGGCTGACAAGTGATGCACCCATACATGAATGTACACCACGGTGCAACAGCCTGCACATGTGGCTGTACATCATATGTGCATGGAACATGACCACCACAGTGGCGTCTGTGAACAGGTCAGTACCGCCATGTCTCTGTGTGGAATAGCATGGTCTCTGCAATTGTGTACATGCTACGGAAGCACACTGTGGTATGTGTCAGCATATGTATGTGCACTGTCCATCTGCTGGGGTGTCATGCCGTTAACAACTGCTGTCAGCAGACGTCGGTAGTACTGGTTGTAGGACACATGTTCCGTGTATGCTGCGATGGCTGTGTTTCCAGGGTGTGGCTAGCAGGGCTGTGTAGCATATGTGTTTAATCCACCAAAGAGGGGATAACCCCAGGTGCGTCACACCAGTCACATGGAGGTATTGTGCATGCTAAGGGTAGTGTAGGTATGGTATGTGTTGTGTAATGTGTCATCCAGCTGAGCGGAGTGCATGACTCGAGCATGTGTAGGTACATGGGTGTCTATTCCAGGGAAGTGTGGGTTGCTGTCAGCACATGGCAGTATTAGCTGTCTGAGGCCCAATGTACACATGTACAGTATAACAACACAGACGGTATGTAACCTGTGGTGTACAATGTCGACTCTGTCGCGTGTTACAATGTGTATAGCGGTCACAAACACGGGTATCTGCACATGGAGCAGCTATGATGCATTGTGTTAGGCAACTATACAGGATGTGTGCAAAACACTGTGTGATGTGAACCCCTCACCTGTGGGTGTTCCAGTCCAGGTATGTGCCTGGGAGGTACGATCCGTGTACAATCCGTACTCGCAGGCATGCTGCGCAGAGCATGGAGGCAGGTCCCAGTCACCGCAGAGATATGTGAGTGGTGCAATAGTGTGTGTGCCTCGCTTGTGTGCAGCACAGTGGAAGATGCAAGCATTGTCCCACATGACCCCATGCCGTGCCTGCCTGTTACAGCCCTGACGGAGACAGTTATGTGAAACTGCCACAGAGGCAGTATAGCATGTGAAGATGTACATGTGTGCTCCACACCCCAGGCCGATGGCTGCAGGTCATGAGTGCCACAGCATTGTGGTCGACCAGGACTGTCATAGCAGTCACATACCACATGCCTGTACAATAACAGTAGGAGCATAGGCAACAGTTGCAGTGACACAGTAGGTCAATGTACAGTGTCCCTGTGCTCAGACCACTGCCTACTGTACACTTGGCTAGACACACACCCAGAAAGCTATAACACCGGTGAGCCATTGCATGTCCCAGTACACGTAGTCTGTGTATTGCCATCACAGGGCAGTCACAATAACATGTTGTATGAGAGATATATTGTACCAGGTGATGTGTCATGTGTGCGTATGTTGAGTTGCGAGCTGTTCACCCGTCTGCAACATCCCAGTGCATGATGCCTTGTGTAACATGATGTGTGGAACTGCAATGTGATCCACAACAGGGTCATCCAGGTCTGGTGCGTTGTGAATGGTGTAACCCATGGGTCTGCAGGATATACACTGGTGCTGTCGGCTGCCATGCTGGGGGCCACCAGTGGTGCCTACAGTGGTCATACAGACATACTGCATACATTGTTCTGTCAGGAATGTCCGTTGCTGTAGATGATGTGGTACTACGTGAAGGTAGGTGTGTGTTGTGAATGTTACCCATCCAGACGTGACCGTCAGGTGCAGTCATGGTTGTCGACAGCATCACACCCATCCACAGCCGTCAGCACCCTGTCCCCAGAATGGGTAACAGTAGCCCTCGTACTGTGTGACTAATGTGCAGATGGTGGAACACCTACTACTGGCTGGCTAACAGTGTCATCTAGGAAGGCTATATGATGGCTGCAATACGCTGCTCCAATGTATAATTATGGTATCCCAATGAATTACATTGATTCACATATAGTAAGCCATGGCTGGCATGTAAACCGTGTACAATGACTGTGTGACAGACCCAACCAATGTGGAGCCATGATGAACATGCACCCGTTAGAACACCAAATGAGGTACGTTGCATGTAATGATGTACAACTGACAGCTATGGGCACAGCATGGATGCAGACGCACATCCCCCACAGGCAGTACTGCTCAGTGTTGGTAGGGGGGCATTACATGAGTACATGTGACAGTTGCTGTATTGCCACATGTATGGCATATCCGTTATATAGGGGTAGCACTGGTACGTGACTGTCGGACATGCCTGTACATACGACCATGTCCCACAGGATATGTGTTACGTGTGTACAACACCTGTCGTACCATCATCAAGCTGTGAAGTGTATGGCTGCCAGTGTACCTGTGTGACATGTTGTGCAATGGGTGCAAAGGTATGCAGTAGCGCATTACATGCCCACATGTCCTGCACAGGTGCATAGCCTGAACATACATTACAAATAGGGTGTTGGATAATAGCAACACACAAGAGGTGATGGGTACAGGTGGCAATCCACTATCACCTTTCCGGGTCAGGTGTGCATGTCCATGACACATTAGCACCTGAGATGGTAGCAGTACAGCTGTACAGGGCGGCATGCATATTTGATTACAAATACCCTTGCGTGTTCCACCATTGGCTTGATGACAGACAGACACCAACACAATGTGCAGCATTGACATGTGCACAGCACATCACCGCTGGCTACAGTAGAACAGGGTTACTGTGTTGACTTGTGCACAGAACATCAGTGCCAGCCACAGTCAAACACGGTATGTGTTGAACCCCACCGTCATTGTAGCCCATGCCACAGACAGACGTGTTATGCATCTGTGTATGTACGGCTGGGAATGGCCCTGGCCTAGCAGTATAGCTGTGTCAGTGTTGCGAACAACATACTGAATGGGCTGTGTGTGTGAGGTGTGCGTCATACGTGTATGGCCTGATGGATGATACCAGCAGTGCCCCCGCTATGTGAATATCCCCGTCCCCATAAATGAATACCTAGGCTGTGCTCAACACCATGGTCCCTGTGGGAGGGATGGTGCTGTGTGGTGCACCCGCCGACATGGTGGTGGCAGCAGGCACTGGATGTAGACATATGTGGAACCCATGTCAGGCCGGGGTACCATCCATGTGCACGGGATATCACCATGTGGGCACATACAGCACTGCGTTGAACAATATCACAGCACATTGCACCTGTTAGGGGTAATGTGTATGCATGGATGTGCGATACCAGCATGCACCATACACACCCCCACCAAGCAGCATGCTGCCTGCATAGCAGAAGGCCATTGTCCACACCATGATGATAGACATGCAACATGTCCATATACCCATAGAAATGACATATGGAATGGACAGCCACCCTCCCAATACTGGTATCCCACAGGCAGGACACATCCCTGTGCCATGTATGTGATATACCCTGCCATACCATGCAGCCCTGTCCAGCAAGGCTGCACGTGCCATCACAGTCATACGTGGTGCGATGGCCACATGGTACTTGCACTATCAACTGACCAGATCAGTAATGTGGCACTGATGCACCTTGTGGTGTCACAAGTGCTGTGTGTCAGCATGTACAACGTCTTGTGGCGCACATGCTATGTATGACCATCCCTGCTAATGTCATATGATTAGACATTGTCCCATGTGTATCACATGTGCAATACAGGCGAGCCGTGGCAGGTTGTCCAACACCCGTACAGTGCTGAGTAGATGTATATGGCACAACACATGCATGTACAGGTGTCCATGTGTATGTGTGCAGTGCCACCGCTGGCGTCCATAACGGCTGCGTCTGTGATGCCTAGTGACATATACACAGCATCCAGGTGAACAGTAGAACTGTGCACACATCGGGCCACGTGCTGATTGGTATGAACACAGGTGCAGGCAGGTACACATGTCCACAGCAGGTTACCATCTACATGGGGTATGTACAGTGTGATGGGTTGACACAGAGATATGATATGATACCCACTGCATAACGGTGTGACAGGTGTGACAGCAACTCGTCAGCTGTGTCAGTGTCATGATGCGTCTCAGAGATTGCTGTGCAGATGTCGTACATGTCATAGCAATGTATGTTCAGCGGTATGCCAGTACATCAGTGCGAATGTGACCTGTCACCGTCATTATGTCTTACAGATAATGCTTCGTTCACGACTGCCAGCCTTCAGCCGCCAGAAGGATGAAGTAATCATACCGTTGCTCCATGACAACTATGACCTGCTATTCAGCCATGTTCCACAGCAAGCGCAGCAGCGGGATGACCTGTGGCAGGATATGCGCAGGAGGGTGAATGACATGGGTGGCAACAACCGCACCTACCAGCAGATACGCCGACACTGCACGGACCTCATATGGCAGGCGAAACAGTGTGCCGCCGCAATTGCCAGAGAAGAAGGTGGAGCAGGTGGTGGGCCACCAACCCAGCCCCCACTCACACACACGGAGGAGCTCCTGGCCAGTCTGGGGACACCCAGGGAACAGCATGCAGAAACACTAGCCGCCATCGTGGAGGTGGGTGTCTCCCAACCAATGAGCCTGGAGCTGCCTGGTAAGTCAGTCTTGCATATGAGTATGATATCCACTGTAGGTGTAGGTGTCACTGTACATCATGTAAAGTAACAACACATGCCAGGTATATGGGCACACAAGCCGCATACTACAGTATGCTACATTGTGTTTGCAGACATGTGCATACCACATGCTACCACACAGGTACATGATGTGACATGCACAGTGCGAACTGTGGCTGTCATACAGTCATGGATAATGTTTATACTGTTGTGTCGCCACTATACAGGTACCTCTGGAGTGTCGCACAGACATGGGTCCGTCGCAGGTGAGACTGTTGTTAGTAACAGGCATGTTACAGTGTAGAGTTATTTGCCATGTGGCCAGGTATAACATGCACACCTGGGTTTTGCTCCAGTCACGGTATACAGGTTGCACCACCAGACACACGCATGCCACCCGTGTGCAGTAGATACAACCGTCATCATACACCGGCATGAAACCACAGTACCTGTCAGTGTGGTATGTGCGGCCAGCTATGCATACAATGGTGGAGGTGTTCTACAATGGATGCATATGTAGTATGCATTGGAACACCATTCGTGGTACGCACACAGTACCACACAGTGAGCAGTGATCTGGGCAGCACACAGGTGTCACCAATGTGACATATGCCCCTTCATTGTGTGCACACGTTGTGACACGCCACCCGACATGTCCCACGCCCGTGGTGTTCTGTCTGCAATATTGTCACACCATCACATGACCTACACCCGACATAGCGAACATCCACACTGTTGTCTGCATAGCCCTCTGGATTGTGACACCTCCGACATGTATGGGTGTATGTCACATGGGACCCCACAGGAATGGGTACACGATGCCCATCACACACAATTGTCCAAGACCCAGTCACACATGGCCATGGGTGATAGCCACAGGCATATTGCCACACAGTACGTCTGATGTAGATAGACACCGTTGCACATTGTCCACACATAGTGTGATCATAGCCATAGTGGACCACCTGTACATTTGATGTGGTACAACAGACAACCGGAATGCCTGTCCGCAGCCACCGGAGGTGCCACCGATGTGTACCATATACGTGCTGTGGAACAGCATGACTGTGCTGCAGTCATGGCAATGCAATGCATCCATGTTATGCATCGCACAGCAACGTACATGCGTCCTGTTGCCATGCAGTGGCACAGTGCCTGTACTCCCCACTGTATAGCTATGTACACGGCTCACACTAACCACACCTGCACAGACATATATGCTAAACATGCATTCTATCTGTAGGCTGTACACACAACACTGCACTGTAGCCCATTATGATGCAGTGCATGTGGCGGGACACCGTTGTCACACATGTCCACATATTACCGCACATGTCGGCGGATTACATGTCAAGGTAACGTCAGCCATGTGTACTGTTAACCTGTCTGTGGCCACATGGTGTATCACGGTGATGCATGGAAACTACCATGATTGTGTGTACTGCATGCCTACTGATATGACACCTGCTTGATGTAGTGTGCACCCCGGGGCAGTATGCATACTAACACTATTAATGTCTGGGCTGCATTCCCTGTGCTGTAGTGTGGGAATGCTGCATGCCATCTGCAATATCACATGCATGGTGTGTCTGCGTGTGTGTGTGTGTGTGTGTGTGTGTGTGTGTGTGTGTGTGTGTGTGTGTGTGTGTGTGTGTGTGTGTGTGTGTGTGTGTGTGTGTGTGTGTGTGTCTGTGTGTGTGTGTGTGTGTGTGTGTGTGTGTGTGTGTGTGTGTGTGTGTGTGTGTGTGTCTGCGTGTGTGTGTGTGTCTGCGCGTGTGTGTGTGTCTGCGCGTGTGTGTGTCTGCGCCTGTGTGTGTGTGTGTCTGCGTGGGTGTGTGGGTCTGTGTGTGTGTAATGTACCTTACAGTATGTCTTTGTATTCACAGGTGGTGTAGGTGCGTTCCCCTCCTGCGGTCCATCTGATGTTAGTGTCCCCACAGATACTAGCGGTGATGACCATATGTATGAGGTACAGGCAGGGTTGTCAGAGGCAGAAGCTGTGCCATTGGTTACCATCCCACCTATGTCCCCCTCATCCCCGCACACGGTTCTGATGCTGACACATACCACATCACCGTTGTCCATAGAGGAAGGACAGTCAGCGTCTGTTGGCATTGAGCAGGAATGTGTGGTGGCTACAGAAGGTGCGCCTACACACCATGTTGCCAGTGTAATGACTGGTGATGTGCCACACAGGCATGTGGCTGGTGCTGCTCGTAGGAGGACCTCTGGCAGACATGCACCTGCTGTACAGGGTGCAGCAGCTGATATCACCAGACGCATGTTCCAGACTGTAATGGTGGCACAGGCACGTGCAGAAAGGCAGAACCAAGAAGGACAGAGGCTGCAGAGGGCTGCAATCCGTTCCCTAAATGACAACATCCAGTCATTGGCGAATGCTCAACAGCAGATTGCTAATGTACTGGATAGGCGATTAGGTGAGATGGTTGGAATCCTCGACTGAGGCATGGCAATCTGCGAGCGTGAGCTGTCTGTGCTGGAACACCTGGTAGGGGTGAGGCATAGGACACGTGGGCATAGGCCAGCAACACCACCTAGTGTAGGTCGATGTGTGTGTGCCACCTCGCATGCCCACTCACATAGTGCCGGTAGCAGCAGCAGTGCAGCTGGTGCTACACCATCCACACCTGGACACAGCAGACCACGTGGACGTGGCCTTCCAGCGGACATGTGTCATCGGAGAGTAGCCACTCTATATCTCCACCCGGTAGTGCCCGTGCGACCCCAGGCAGACACAGGTCACGTGGCCACAGACGGACACAGTGAGCCGTACAACCTGCACTGTACAGTCTGGGGCTGCCAATTATACCCCGTGTAGGCATCACATATGGCTGAACCATGTACACACATACCCACACACGGCAGACACAACTGTAGGGCTCCACCACATCCACATGCATTCTGCACAGTCATGCCCAGTAAACTCACGAGCCCTTACACACACACATGATGTCATCCATTGGTGCGGCCTATGCCCCTGGCAGACATATCACCCTGTGCATATGATGAAGCCTCTGCCGCATCCCTGTCATCCACACCATCGGTGCAGGGTTATGCAAATATATTCTGATGCACAGGGTGGACAAGATAGTGAGAGGTGTATGTGATACCTGTGTATGCATAGCGTGTGATGTGTATGTTGCAGTGGTTGTGTATGACAACTGACTGGTGCGTATGTGACGTGGGTTGTGTACTGTCAACATGCAGCAGACATACCATGTAGTGCAGGTGCAGGTGCAGCATGCATTGAGCTGTGTTCATGGTATGTGTGACGGTTACATGTGTAGCACCATGTTGGTTCTGATAACCTGAATCCCTCCTATGGTGTACTCGCATGTGCCTACAGGGAGCACTGTTATCGGTCCCCCATGTGTAGCTGTGGATTACACACAGGCACATCTGGCAATATCAGCATACCACATGTACCCGCAACCTGCCTGGACACCTACATAGGTTCATAGGTGCATAGGTATATACTAGGCTATCTGCCCTACGGCATTTATAAGCCTAGCCAGAGTGTGTGTGGCTTTCACCACCCCTTAGGATGAGGATACTATACCCATTAGTTTGCTGTGCCTCTGTCCAGCAGTGACACAGAGATGATTCCCAGGGTATACCTACGATCTCCCATCCACTCGTCAAGCTTTCTCTTGAACAGAGTTAGTGAGGGGCTCTGCCTCACAAGGACTGGGATTCTGTTCCATAGTGTAGGGAGTCTCTGGGTGATGAACCTGTCCCTCCAGCACATCCTATTTATATCCGTGTTGAGGTGTGTGTCTCTTGCTCTCGGGGCTCTGGTTGATTTGGATCATATGAGGTGGAGCATGTCCATGAATTCCGGGTTGGACATGGCCTTGTATGTCAGGCACACATCACCTCGGAGCAGACGGTATGCGACTGTATAGAGCCGGAGTCCCTTCAGTCGGGCAGCGTGAGACATATGTTTGAGCCCCTTTATCCTATTGGTGGGGAACGTTTGGGGTCCTTCCAACTGCTGCAGGTGTCAGGTTAGGTACATTCCGAATGGAGCATTGTACTCAATCATTGGTCTGATACATGAAGAGTACAGGGGTACAATGACCTCCCCTGATCTGGATGTGAATCCCTACATGATCAGGTGGGCAATGTAGAAAGTCTTCCTAACCACATTGGCAATGTGAGTGTCAAAAGAGAGGTTACTGACAAGTTGGGTCCCCAGGTCCATGATAACGTCTTCCGTGTTTAATGGATTACCACCTATGTGGTAATTAGGGGTTACCTCGTTTTTCCCAAAGGGTATGACTATACCTTTCTTGGCATGTAGCTTAAAGCCATGGCTCTGGCACCAGTTATCCATTTCTATGAGACCTCTGGTGGATGTCTGTGTCTGATGGGGTGTCGATTATGGTGCCCAGTTTGCAGTCATCTGCATACCTTGTCAGTCACAACCCCCCATGTTTGCCTGCACGTCAGAAAAATTAAATGCCGAACAAGAGGGGACCCAGGACTGAGCCCTGTGGGACACCGCTCGTGACTGGCCTAGAGTCTGACATGGCACCAGGAACTCTAACCCTGTGGGTTCTGTCCTTGATCCGGTGTGCAACCCATCTTGTGACATATGGGTCTACAACTACGCTGGTGAGCTTTTCTATGATGCACGCATGGGGTATTGTGTCGAACGCTTTTGCTAGGGCAAGGTAGTCTGTGTGAACTGCCTTACCCTCATCAATGGCCTAAGTGACTCTTCCGAAAAGGTCGACCAGGTTCAAGAGGCAGGATCTGCCTTCGACAAAGCCGACTTGGGTATGATCCAGTGTATGTAGGTCCCCAATGTCTTCATTTAGGAGCTCCATTATGATCCCCCCCATAGCTTTGCAGACAAGGCTCGTCAAGCTTATAGGGCGGTAATGTCCAGGGTCCGTAGAAGCTCCACCTTTGTGGAGTGGGACCACAGTTGCCACATGCCATTCTTTGGGTACGTATCCTGTAGTAGGGCTAAGATTAAACAGCAGCTTTATGTGCGGGTTTAGGTCCTCATTGAGGTCGTGTAGCACACAGCCGGGGACACCGTCCGGTCCCATTGATGCTGTGTTTTCCGCTTTAGAGAGAGCAGCTCTCACCTGGGCATCTGAGATGTTTGGGAGGCTAGACTCTGGTGGGATACATATCTCTCCTCATGGGGGGGGGATATGCACGGAACCTGTCTGCCAGTATGTTGGCAATGTCTGTGGGTTCCGTGATCATTGTATCATTCTAGACTAATTCTGAGCATAACTGTGAGCTTCCACCCATGTTTCTACCATAGCTAAAGAAGGCCTTATGGTTGTCTTTTGTGTCTTTCGCGAGGCCTCTCCCACAGGTGGCCTTGGATGATTGTATGTGTGATCGTATTGTACTGCTAGTATTGATCAGGGATGCCTTCCCTGTTAGGGAGTTTGCTCTGTCATGTAGTAGCTTTCTCCTCTTGTTGTAGAGTTAGTTTATGGCTGGGGTCCACCAGACCGTGCGCCTGCCTTTGGTGGAAAGGGTCCTGATGTTATTAGGGATTGCCTGATCCATACATTCCTGGAGGTGCTTGTAGAAGGCATTTGTAAGGGTTTCAGCAGCGTGGGTTGTGTTTTCCAATGGCTCGGAGGCCTTGCAGGGTACCACTCCAGTCTTAAGAAGTGTGAGGTTTGCTTTTGGGAAGTTCTTCACCGTGGTCTCCTTTGCTGGAGTTGGGGGCGGGATGTGGATCTCCAGTGATATTAAGATATGGTCTGATCTCACCGATGAGGGATATGCATCCTGTGTGGAGCATGTCGTCCCCATGTGTGATGATCAGGTCTAGTATGGTTCCTCCTCTTGTGGGTATGGTGACTAGTTGTTCCATAGCATATGGGTGTATGAACTCCAGGAAGCTTTGGCCTAGGGTGTTGGGTCTTGGGTAATGTTCCCGGTCTATGTATGGGTAGGTGATGTCACCCAATATGATGGTGTTTGGAGAGACATTCACACTCTCCAGTGTCTTCAGGAAGGCTGTGTGGGTATCCTGGTTTGAGAGGGTGTTCTGTAGCATGCTACAAACTGTAGGGCAGTTCTACCTATGGTTAATTGCACCTGGATGGTCTCCGCTGCTACGTGCATTGCCACTAACCTGGAGGTGTGGGTATCCTTTATGCATATGGAGACTCCCCCTCCTTTTGTGGTTCGGTCCGGATTTGGGGGCGGAACGCGTGATATTAGGTATAACCTGATAGTGCTGGGGTGCTCTCAGGAGCCTTGAACCAGGTTGCAGTCACAGCACAGACATCGATGTTCTCCATACTGAGGAGGGCTTTGAGGGCGTGCAACGTGGGGTTTAGACTACTGGCATTGAGCAGTATTACCCTTACTTCTTTCCAGGTTTGTTTTCTAGGGCGGTAGGTTTATCATTTGAGCCTTGCCTGAAAAAGGCACTATGGGGGTGGCAGGAGCCTTTGCCAATATCCGGAAGCCCAGGGGTGACAGGTGCAAGCCGTCCCTTGCGAAGGAGCGTGGCTTGTCAAGCATGTCATCCCAGGCAAACTGACATTGGACCCCCTTAGACTGACACCAGTAATTAAGCCAATTATTAAAGCTGATCATTTTGACTCTGTATTGTGGCATCATTCTTGGTGGGGGTAGGATACTGCTCAGGGTCAGGGTCATACCGGCCTGGGCTACATAATCTGACAGCCCCTCTCTGTCTCTTTTCATGTAGTCCAGGGAGGTATGTCTCAGGTCTTTCACACCGGCATGGACAATGACTGCGTCATACTTGTACATGCTGCGGAGTGACCTGAGTGCTTGTGTTATGTTGCGGAGTCTAGCGCCCGACAGGCAGCCTACTGTGATCATTTCCTTGTTCAGTCTGGTGGGTGGGACGTCAGTGTGTCTGACTATGGTGTCACCTATAACACGTGTGTCTGGCATTGTGTGTGGCCTTAAGGGCTGTGACTGTTTAGCACACTGACTTTGAGAACTATGTGTTGCATGTCCTATGTCTTGAGGAGGCAGTTGCTTGGGTGTCTGCTTTGGAGGCCTCTGTAGTGTTGGTATATGTCTGAACAGTGCCTCCGAGTATGTCTTTGTGTGTTTATGTGTTTGTTTTGCAGTTGTGATAGTTCTATGTGAAACTGGGTTTGTGGTGTGCGTGGTGACCTTCTCCTCCTGTCTGGTCTTGCCGGTCCTGAGTTGAGAGAGCTCAGCCTCCAGTATGGCTATATAGTTGCATCTCTCACATGTATTTGTGTTTTGTGGGGGTAGGTGTGGATATCTGTGTACAAGAGGCAATTGTAACTTTGCCTCAGGATGCCCAGATGCACCAGCTGAACAGGAGAGGACGCTAGCAATTGACCCTTTGACATGCTAGAAAACGTGAATGCGTTTGCTGTGTAGCTGAGTCAGAAGGGACCTATAGGGAAATGGGTACTCAAGGGGATTCTAGGCTAATGTAGTACTTTGTTTAGTGTATATGTACTTTACCTATATAAGAATGCTTTAGGAGCAAGTGCTGAGCTTTTGTGATAGAGACTAGACAGTTTAGATTGCAAGTAGAGGAGTTCTAAGGGAAAACTTGAAGAGCATAATGTATGGAGCCAGATATAGTTTAACGTTGTTTACACAGTACATGACACACATGTCCACACATATACTGCACCTGATGCCTGTGGTCGGTGCCACAGGCTACAGTGGACAGAGACATCACATACATGGCAGGACACAGTACAGGTATGGTGACATTGTGCAGGTGTCGTACACAGCATGCTGGCCACTAACCTCCGGTGTCACCTGTCAGCTGCGGTGCACGCTGTGCAGCAGTAGGACACTGTACCAGTACAGAAATATGGCCGCAGTCGCGGGGTGTACACCACTATGGCACACATCCCATAGTGTGCAGATGGGGACACCTGCCTGTGTGGTCAGCACCCTCACAATACAATGCACCCACACGACATGTCACAGGGGGTGGACTTGCACAGGTGGGCAGTATGGCTCACACCTATGGCCTCGACAGGGTTGTGCAATGCAGCACCAGTACGGGATGGTCACCCTGTGTGGTTAGTGTCCGTTCACAACAGTATATCTGCATACACCCTCACACCAGGCAGCAGACATACAAACATGTTGACACACACACATGGTGGTGACCACACATGTATACATGGAGAGATGACGTGTTGCATGTACTGCACCATCCACATCCATGCACCCCACACTGCGGTATGTACAGATCTCTACTATGGTGTACAGGGATGTGTGGCACGTGGGACATAGTCCCCCCGATATGTGGCATACATGGGCACATGTGCCTGCACACATGTCAGTGCTGGGAATGCCACACCCGCCATATGAGACATGTGCAGGCGTGCAGCAGTATGTAGTGCATTATGCGTACCAACACTGTATCCAGCAGATGTGCCGATATATGCACTTGGGAGGTGGTAGGTGTTACAGTAGCCATGTGACATACAGTCGACGACACCTGACCGATGGGTATGCATTATGGCAGCACTGTCATGTAGCAGCGACATAGCACACTGTATTCACATGGCAGGGTAGGATGGTGTGTGACACACCTGTGAGCCACCACCTGCACACATGCATGTGGACAGGTGTTTAAACACATGATGTACACACATACCGCCATATGTGCTGTTACTATGCCACCATATAACGGCCCCCATGATGGGTACGCATGTGGTAGGGAGTTGCAACTATGTTATGGACATCAGCCACTGCTCATGCATGGCTGCACCATGCACAGTACACGTGTCACATGTGTCCCCTGTTGCCATGTGTGTATGCATTGCTACATTATGACATGTGTGTTGACATACATAGAACATGGACTGTGGTATGGTATCACAGCTGTCACAGGTGAACAATACAAGGGTATGTGTCCCAGTCAACACCGCTACACCCTGTAGTGGGAGCATACCACAGACATGTGTCCACCTTCCTTTCATGTGTGTAGCACAGCGTACGCCAGTGTTATGCATGTGGTACATCACAGGCTTCATATGTGTCCTGTGTGCAGTCCATGCACACATCCAGACAATCACATGTATGACATATCTGGACGTTGGTTCACTCTGGTACAGCAGCAGTCATGTGTCATAGCTGTGTCAGGGCCGTGGTATGTGTGGAGCCGACCTGTCTATGTATACTGATATGGGCGGACCACATCACACATGTGGGATCATTGTTAGTACATGTGTACTCTGCACGACTGGTGTACACCGCTATACAGTCCTGTGGACATATGTCACATGCTGTTGTTGGACCGTGAGGCATACTGCTGCACCGCTGACATGGTGCTGGCATGGCAGCTACAGTGTTCACTGCAGTGTGTACATGTTTGACCTGCACCCGTGATGCCTGTGATGTCATCTGTGTGTGTACGGGTAACTGCATGTGTGACCACCCTGTGCGTGTGGATGGGTTTACCTGCCCATGACCTGCGGTGTGTACACCGCCTGCATGGCTGACGCGTAGCACATGCTAAGTGTGTGAGCATGCCCGGTTTGCTGTTGTGTAGGTGGACACACGACGTTCCACACTCTGCACTTTCATGATTCAACCCCATGTGTATGCATGTCTGCACTCTGCAAATGCTAAGTGTGTGAGCATGCCCAGTAAGCAGTTGTGTGGATGGACACACAGTACAGTGCACACCGCGCCTGTCTGTGATTATACCCCGTGTGCATGTATGTTCCCCCTTTGCAACCGCTAGGTGTGTCAGCATGCCCAGTTTGCTGTTGTGTAGGTGGACACACACGACGTTCCACACTCTGCACTTACATGATTCAACCCCATGTGTATGCATGTCTGCACTCTGCAAATGCTAAGTGTGTGAGCATGCCCAGTAAGCAGTTGTGTAGATTGACACACAGTACAGTGCACACTGCGCCCTTCAGTGAGTATACCCCGTGTGCATGTATGTTTCCCCTTTGCGACCGCTAGGTGTGTGGGCATGCCCAGTACGCCATACGTGGAGACACAGTACAGTCGGATCCGACGTCTGATACTAGGCTTGTAGCCATGGCCAATGACATCCTGCATAGCCATGGTGGCCGTCCAGGCGAGTATATGTAGTTGCTATGCCACAATGGCTGCCTACATCATGCACGCCGGTTGCTCTCTCATAGGGTGTACTGTCTGTGGTGCATCCCGTACCCATGTCGTGATGTTGTGCTCCGTAGTTAGTTAGTATTCCCGAGGGCAGCACTGACATGTTACTGTACGCCCACCTTGGGATAGCAACATGCTGTGTGACTGCGCACTCTGTCTTCATTCCCTATCGGCTGCCTTGCCTCTGCAGATGATATCACCCACCTACGAGTATGCCTCTTGACAGCGCTGTGCTCAGTAAGCTCGGTAGCGCGTTCTGTAAATGCATCATGCTGTAATGTGTTCATGTAGGTAGGCGTAGGTTCAACTCCCGGCCCTTACCCGTGTGTGTGTTTCCAGCTGCCTCTGGGGATAGTAATGCTTTTAGACGCTTCACAACACATACCTTGGCTATCAGCATCTATTCCTTTACGGATGATGTCACCCACCTAGAAGTATGCCTCTGACAGTGCTGTGCTCAGTAAGCTCAGTAGCGCATTCTGTAAATGCATCATGCTGTAGTGTGTTCATGTAGGTAGGCGTAGGTTCAACTCCTGGCCCTTCCCTGTGTGTGTGTGTGTGTGCGTGTGTGTGTGTGTGTTTCCAGCTGCCTCTGGGGATAGTAATGCTTTTAGACACTTCACAACACATACCTTGGCTATCAGTGTCCATTCCTTTACGGATGATGTCACCCATCTAGAAGTATGCCTCTGACAATGCTGTGCTCAGTAAGCTCGGTAGTGCGTTCTGTAAATGCATTATGCTGTAGTGTGTTCATGTAAGTAGACGTATGTTCAACTACCGGCCCTTCCCTGTGTGTGTGTGTGTGTGTTTCCAGCTGCCTCTGGGGATAGGAATGCTTTTAGACACTTCACAACACATACCTTGGCTATCAGCGTTCATTCCTTTACGGATGATGTCACCTGCCTAGAAGTATGCCTCTGACAGCACTGCGCTCAGTAAGCTCGGTAGTACATTCTGTAAATGCATCATGCTGTAGTGTGTCCATGTAGGTAGGCGTAGGTTCAACTCCCAGCCCTTCGCTGTGTGTGTGTGTGTGTGTGTGTGTGTGTTTCCAGCTGCCTCTGGGGATAGTAATGCTTTTAGATGCTTCACAACACATACCTTGGCTATCAGCGTCTATTCCTTTACGGATGATGTCACCCACCTAGACATATGCCTCTGACAGTGCCGTGCTCCGTAAGCTCGGTAGCACGTTCTGTAAATGCATCATGCTGTAGTGTGTTCATGTAGGTAGGCGTAGGTTCAACTCCCGGCCCTTCCCCTTGTGTGTGTGTGTGTTTCCAGCTGCCTCTGGGGATAGTAATGCTTTTAGACGCTTCACAACACATACCTTGGCTATCAGCATCCATTCCTTTACGGATGATGTCACCCGCCTAGAAGTATGCCTCTGACAGTGCTGTGCTCAGTAAGCTCGGTAGCACGTTCTGTAAATGCATCATGCTGTAGTGTGTTCATGTAGGTAGGCGTAGGTTCAACTCCCGGCCCTTCCCCATGTGTGTTTCCAGCTGCCTCTGGGAATAGTAATGCTTTTAGATGCTTCACAACACATACCTTGGCTATCAGCGTCTATTCCTTTACGGATGATGTCACCCGCCTAGACGTATGCCTCTGACAGTGCTGTGCTCAGTAAGCTCGGTAGCGCATTCTGTAAATGCATCATGCTGTAGTGTGTTCATGTAGGTAGGCATAAGTTCAACTCCCGGCCCTTCCCCATGTGTGTGTGTGTGTGTGTTTCCAGCTGTCTCTGGGGATAGTAATACTTTTAGACGCTTCACAACACATACCTTGGCTATCAGCGTCTATTCCTTTACGGATGATGTCACCCACCTAGACGTATGCCTCTGACAGTGCTGTGCTCAGTAAGCTCTGTAGCGCATTCTGTAAATGTATCATGCTGTAGTGTGTTCATGTAGGTAGGCGTAGGTTCAACTTCCGGCCCTTCCCCGTGTGTGTGTGTGTGTGTGTGTGTGTGTGTGTGTGTGTGTGTGTGTGTTTCCAGCTGCCTCTGGGGATAGTAATGCTTTTAGACACTTCACAACACATACATTTGCTATTGGCGTCTATTCCTTTGCGGATGATGTCACCCACCTAGATGTATGTCTCTGACAGTGCTGTGTTCAGTGCTCCGAGTAGCGCGTTCCGTACATGTGTCATACTGTCGTGCGGTTGGGTAGGTAGGGGTAAGGTCAATTCCCATGCCTGACGGCTGTGTGTGTGTGTGTGTCTATGCTCCCAGCCGCATGGGTTCATAGGTTATGGTTTTAGACGCACCGCAGCACACAGATATCCTGCTGACATCTCTGTGTTTGCGGATGTTGAGACGCAGCTAGTGGACTGCGTGTGTGCCTGCTGTGGTTAGCGACCTCCGTAGCGTGTTCTCCACATGCGTCCTGCTCTGGTGTGGTAGGGTAGTGATGTGTAGGTTCCACTACTGGCCTTGCCACATGTGTCTGTCTGTATCTCTCTTGATGTATATATACATACATATGTTATGCCCATAGCGCTGCTCTTGCATGGACAGCTCTCTGTCCCATGTATCGCATATTTGCACGGCTGACAAATAGAAATGTGGTACGATGCATATCCAAACATTGTCCATGCAACGTCCATGTTCCGGGAGGTGTTGCACGCCCTAGAGACATCTGCTGTATATCTTGGCAGACAGCTATCCTTGCTGTACTGTCACTGTACTCGTACACACCATAGACCTTGGGTATCATTGCCTGTTTATGGTGTGTGTATGTCTATCTGAGCTGTGTGCATGGTCGTGTGTATGTCTCACTATAATCATCTGTGCAGGTGTCGCCACTATGGGTAATCCATGTAGACAGCTGTTTCATGTGCATTTCAGCGCATACCTGCGGACAGTGCTACCCCTCCTACAGCAGCACATTCCATCGTCTTGCAGTGGATACTAGTGTTTCCACACACATGTATCTGTGTCAGTTCATAACAATCCACCTCAGGGAGCGTATATCTGGACACGGCCTTATGTGATAGTGTGACACTCGGGGCCAGTCAGGTCATGTTGCTCTTAGAACATTGGTAGTGGGCACAGTGATATGTTTTGCATGCGTATGGCATTTCTGTCTGACTTGGTGTCTTCCTCGCATGTTTGTCGTTGCTTTCTGTCGTCAGTTATCATGAGGGCACCGGACTGTTACTGTTACGTGGAACACAGCGAACATATGAGGCAGACTTCTACACAGTCTGCGTACATCTGTGCAGTTGCAGGATATGTGTCTAATACAACATACCTACTGTCCGCCTACAATACACACACAGTGTGTGGCGGCATAACAGACCACATGACATTGCTTTGTATTTGCACGGCACACCCACGCAGACAGTTGTATTCCTCACACAGGTCTACATCTGCTTATCCACACTACTTGTTCTTTCCTGTACCATATGTGTGCGTCATATTTGCGCTTCCCGTCAATGGCGGGGCTCACGTACGACTATGGGGGCCTGGTAATTGTTATGTTGACACTTCATGGCACCCTGGGGGACACTTCACCTTTGTGTCTGATTACCTTCCACATTGACCTTCGCGGGGCATACGTTGTCATTCACAATTACCGGGGTAGGACATATACATGTTTGCACATTTGTCCTGCTGTCTTTCTTCCCACCTGTCCGCCTAGTATCACCGGTTCAGTACATGTATTCTGGACAGGTAGATCCTTCATACCCTGACCTGTTGTCATTATGTGTACACACCCTGACGTTCGGCCATTGCCCTTGTTACGTTTCACATAGTGCTGTGCCTTTCTAGCTGATTGATGCCTAGGCATTCCAGACTGTGCGGTGGGTGATAGGGAGCGCTATTTCCATTGCATGATTACTGACACTCATAACATCCGTATTCATGGCTACGCCAGCATACCTCTCAAGTGTACCTCGTTATGGGGGACGTACCTCATTTGGGTTCATAGGTTCATAGGTTCATACTAGGCTATCTGCCCAAGGGCATTTATAAGCTTAGCCCAGAGTTTTGTGGCTTTTGCCACCCCTTTAGTTTGGAGGATACTATGCCCATTATTTTGCTGTGCCTCTGTCAAGCAGTGACACTGAGATAATCCCCGGGGTATATCTGCGATTTCCCATCCATTGGTCAAGATTTCTCTTGAACAAAGCCAGCGAGGTGCTCTGCCTCACATGTACCTGGATTTTGTTCCACAGCATAGGGAGTCTCTGGGTGATGAATCTGTCCCTCCAGCACATCCTATTAATAACCGTGTCAAGCTTTAAGTCTCCCGCCCTTGTAGTTCTGAGGGGATCTAGATTTTTTGAGGTGAAGCATGTTCATCAATTCTGGGTTGGACATGGCCTTGTATGTCAGGCACAGGTCACCTCTGAGCAGACGGCAAGTGACTGAATAGAGCTGAAGTTCCTTCAGTCAGGCAGCATAGGACATATTTTTGGGACCCTTTACCCATTTGGTGAGGAACTTTTGGGGCCTTTCCAGTTGCTGCAGGTGTCGTGTCAGATACATTCCGAATGGGGCATTGTACTCAATCATTGGTCTGATGAGTGATGAGTACAGGGGGACAATGACTTCCCTTGATCTAGATGTGAATCCCTTCATGATCAGGTGGACAATGTAGAAGGTCTTCCTAACTACTTTGGCAACGTGAGTGTCAAATGAAAGGTTACTGTCAACCTGGGTACCCAGATCCCTGATAACCTCTTCTGTGCTTGGTGGGTTTCCACCCATATGGTAGCCAGGGGTAACCTTGTTTTTCCCGAAGGGTATGACTATGCATTTTTTGGTGTTTAACTTTAGGCCATGGCTCTGGCACCAGTTTTCCATTTCTATAAGACCCTTCTGAAGGATATCTGTGTCAGATGTGTTCTCAACTATGGCGCCCAGTTTGCAGTCATCTGCAAAGTTTGTCAGCCATAATCCTCCTGTGTTTGCTTGTACTTCTGAAAAGTAGATGCCGAACAGGAGAGGGCCCAGGACTGAGCCCTGTGGGACACCACTTGTGACAGGCTTTGAGTCTGACATGGCGCCAGCAACTCTGACCCTGTGGGTTCTGTCACTTAGCCAATTTGCAACCCATCTTGTGACATATGGGTTTACATTTAAGCTGTTGAGTTTTTCAATGATACCTGAGTGGGGTATTGTGTCAAAAGCCTTTGCCAGGTTGAGGTAGGCTGTGTGGACTGCCTTTCCCTCATCAATGGCCTTGGTGACTGTTTCGAAAAAGTCCACCAGGTTTAAAAGGCATGATCTGCCCTTGACAAAGCCAAACTGGGTTGGATCCAAGGTCTGCAAGTCTCCTATGTCTTTATTTATGAGTTCCATTATGATCCTCTCCATAGCTTTGCAGATCAAGCTTGTCAAGCTGATGGGACGGTAATTTCCCGGGTCGGTGGAGGCACCGCCTTTGTGAAGTGGGACCACAGTTGCCATATGCCACTCCTTAAGCACGTTTCCTGAGGTGAGGCTAAGATTAAACAGCTGCCCTAACTGTGGGTTTAATTCCTCATTGAGTTCGTGGAGCACACATCCGGGGACACCATCTGGTCCCATGGATGCTGTGTTTTTTGCCTTGGAGAGAGCAGTTCTCACCTGAGCGTTACAGATGTTTGGGGGGCTATAATTCTCTAGTATAGATATCTCACCTTTTGGGGGGGTGGGGGGGGTGTTTGCACTGAACCTGTCAGCCAGTATGTTGGCAATGTCTGTAGGTTCAGTAATTTTTACATAATTTTGAACTAATTCTGAGCATATCTGGGGGCTTCCTCCCAGGTTTCTAACATAGCTAAAGAAGGCCTTATGATTGTCCTTTGTGTCCTTAGCGACATTTCCCACAGAATTTGCCTTGGATGATTGGGGTCTTGGATGATTGGGGTCTTAAACGGGTCCTGCTCCTCGAAATTCCACAAAGTTCCACATTGAAAGGGTCTGTTACACATTCAGTGTTAGGAATGTTTTAGGTGAAATCCATGGTAAATTGACATTAATCATATTAATTCATTAAAGGATCTTCATTATATGTGCAAACAGCATATTTTAACCATCCTATGACCTTCCTAGTTGAAGTTGTTAGTAAGTCATTAGTATGTGTTCCACATTATGCCCATTTGTTCCACATTATGGAGGCGAGTGTTCCTCCTTTTGGTGATGGGAGATTGAGAGCTATGTACGCCAGTATTTGCACAATGGTCTGACTTTGTATGGGGTATTTCTAATGTAGTCCCTATCTGTATTTCCTGTGCTATGCCTTACTGCAGCTGTGTTATTCCGACAGATTTCCAGTTATGGGTGCCATCTTGGTCGTACGCATGTCCATCCATGGGGATCGCCTAAAGGACACTGATATAGGGCTGTACATATTTCACACCTGCTTTCCGCATTATCCGGTGGATGCTTTGCACCATTAGTGGGGATTAAGGCATGTGCTATACCCACATCCCTCCCACAGGGCGAGCCTACAGATTCTCTGCCAAACAGCACCTAGGCCCATTTCTGCATACCCAGGATCCCATGCCTGCAACCCTTGACGGTACACATTACACATGGTTAATGTGTGCGGTACTGGGATGTGGATGCACTTCTATGGACTCGCCACTCTGGGGATATCTGTCCATATGTCCTGCATTTCATGGACACATGTGTCATCAACCTTGCACAAGCTTTTAGTGCATGTATAGCTGTTCCGTAGTTGCGGCTGTCACTTCTTTTGCGTCAATCGCAGCAGGGGTTGCGAATGGAGCAATTTTTGGAGTCCTACATTGGACACCAGTGTGCATGTGTAAAGTGTAGAACTTGCTGGACTGTCACCTTCTGGCCAGTGGTTTTGACTGCTGCTGTATGTTCCCCATTCGCTGACATCTGTTTGACTACCCATATTATCTATTACTTGGCATATTTATATCCATGTGTCATATATACAGGACGTAGGTCTGTTGTGTGTACATATATACATGTGAACCCCTCGTTTCATACCTTGCTTTGTTACTGTCTGTGGATTACCTGTATACACACATATATAACCATACCATACCTTTCCACTGTACAGGTTCTGGCAGAGTGTACGGATGGTTGTCCCTTTACCTTAGGTGTGTGTTACATTGACCTGTGTCTATCTGGCAATTTGCTGGCATTTCATGTGAGACTTACTTGATTCTATAGAGACCGGATTCTATAATTATGACGTGCTTCCACTGACTACATTTTTCGTTGTCTTCTGGAATCTTTATGTAACCAGTCCTTTTTGGACACTTTCTATTGTTGTTCCTTTTTGTTTACATATATGACTGCTTTGGTATGTTGTGCTATTATTGTGTGTGGAGCATTTCTCCCCGGGCCTCTACTGACACTGGACATGTATACAGCTAGCCTAGCCCGGTCAACACATGTGAACCAACATAAAACGTACATAAACGTACGGTGGCACCTTCTGACAAGTAGGTCGGGTTACAGATGCATACCCTTCGTCAATCCCTGCTACTAACACACCCGTTATTCTATCCACATTCTATGTTTGTCTTATCACATATCATGTGTTTCTCACTATTTGTACCAGTACTTTGCATGGCATTGTCCGGTTCCATACTTTCAGAGGCTGACAGTTTTGAGACATGTATAACTAACGTGGTGGACACAGCATTAACTTACTCTGCTGTGAGCGGATCACACACGCACAGTCGCACTTGCATTTCCTAATTGTGGGTTACGCGCAGGCGCACATGCATATCCGTATTCTGGGTTACATATGTTTACTGAGTCTGTGTGATTACGTGGCCTGTATTAGTTGTGACTGTTCCAGTAACATATCTCCGATCCGGTTAACGGACGTGTGCGGGACACACTTTCACCTTTACACATGTAACTGTCTTTGCGGCACAGACGCATTACTTACACGTTCACATTTATATGTTCTATAGTCGTAATTCAAACGGGACTGCATTCACATTGGCCGGTTGCTGTGAGCACTACACGTTTGCTGTTCTGTCTCATTTATATGCATACCCATGGTACATAGCTACATTAACATATCCCCCCCTCCCGCACTCACTTAGGTCACAGGCATCCATTCTCCTGCTGGAAAAAGTGTGGTACTACATGTTACACGTTCCCTATTCCCTACTGCTCTTGACCCAGGATGCATATGGCGTGACCGCAGGGATATTCAGATCACAGGGGCTTATAGCCCCAATGCATACAGGTCTTTGATTGTCAGGGTGTTCCTGTGGTGCTCTGGGTTTGGTCTTGTCCGCCTAGTGTACGGAACTGTCCTGACCGTGTACGAATGTCAGACGAGGCACATGGGCACGGTTTGTCCATGTCTATTATACCATGACCGCCCCCATTATTCTTAACCGTGCACGCTGATTGGCCAGCGTGCCCGTTGTAGATCGGGTTATAGTAATGGCACACGGTCCGGTCGCCCAGAACTATTTCCATTAGTATACATCGGTATTTATAACCTGTCTCGCTATGTTACATGGGTTTAACATAGCGTGACAGCTTTAACTGAGCCACGGTGATGTCCGTTGCTTACTTTGTGCCAGTCTCTCTCTGCTACACACATTTAACATAGCGGGACAGGTTGTACAACACAGTGACAGGGACACCGAGCTCTCCATTGTTGTTTTGTATTGATTTGCTATGTTGACTGTGTTTTACATAGCGAGACAGTTTTGACATTAACAACGGACATCTCGCGCAGTACGTCAGCACCGCTGCGGATGCCAGACATCTGCGGACGGGCAGCAGACAGGCATTAGGCTGTGCCATTATGTCTGGGGATTGATAGTTTATTTTCCTAGTTGATATGGCATAATAGCAATAACCCACGTCTGGGTGTGGGTACTGCTGTATTTACCCACAGTGGCCTTTGTTTGGTCCCTCGGGACCGCACCATGTCTACCGTGGGTATATCCACAATTACCCACACCCAGGCGTGGGTTATTGCTATGATATTCATTCCGTATGTACAGACACGAGTGTTTGGGCAACCAACAATAGCTTCTGCTATTGCCATACAATGCTGTGGGTGGTGCCGGTTATCATACATATGCCATGTTCTGCATTTTTCCCATTCACACTTGTCTATCCCCTGTCCTCATTCATACGTGGATATTTATGTGGCACATGACTGAACTATGTATTACCTGCATGTATGCTGTCTACAGTGCACATATGTGACGGTTGGTTACAGTGTATCTGTGTACCTACCTCTGTGATACTGGGGACTATCACACATCCTTCGCAGCATTACATGCGTATGTACATACTATTATTCGGTGGCCTGTGGAAGGTTGTCGGAGCACCGGTTACATGTGTCCCTATTTGTGCACGCATCGTGTTGGTCTTTGTCCGGCCTTCGTTGCTATCATGGGTTGGATGGTGGTGTTGGTGTGTGTTTGGGTTGTATTTATACTGCCGATACGTCAGTGGGGGGTGGGGTTGGCACGTGTTCCTCTTTGCAGGGGGCTCCATTATGGACATATGTGCCCTGCGTCGACACTTGACACGTGCCATATGTCCTGTGATATTGACACAGTCGTGTATGTCTTCCTGCATTACTACTTGCGTGTTATGGGCATTTTGTATCTGGTACGCATGACTATTATGTTGGATAGCTTAGGCTATTCCCATGCTATGACATCACCATTCATCCGGGCATATACGTGTTATTCTATCCTTTGCATTGGCCGTGGGTGTTTTGCCATACGGAACAACACATATCTACGAGTGATGTCCCACCTTGACATTCTGTGCATGTGGCAACCCTGCTGGGGTGACCTGCTTGGTGTACGGCTGTTCCACCCTGTGTATTGTGTTTGACATGTCTGCATAGCTAATCATCGGTACAGTGGCTGCACATACTGCTTTGTCCAGATGTGTCCAGTTATGGACACCATGGCGTGTGAGCACCTGTGGGGTTTCGACAGGTCCACATTCTACCGACACATTCACATGCAGCCATTTGGATATCAGTACCTGGGATGGGATGTTGACATGTGGGGTACATATTTGCACGCGTGTCGCCTAGGACAATACTTCCTACTACATCTGGGGTATACCCGCTGTGTGTAGGTGTGCAGCTGCACAAGGCTGCTAGCTGGATTGGGTGGACAGTCGGACATGGGTGCGGGTTACGTGCTATGACGGGGTTGTTGTGTATTACATTTGCATGCATGGGTTCTGCTTCTGGATATTCCGATTTGGCATATGCCATTCTATGTGTATGTGATGGGTACATTGCTGTGTCTAGCACATTTTACTATGCACATGTTTGTCTGTGTTTGGGATATCTGGTTTCTTTCTGGTTGTTATATGGCCACGACTGCCCAGCTATGTACCCTCACTACCACTGTGGGACTGCTGGTGACCATGCCCATGGGGCTAGCCATGTGTAGTTGCGGCGCGCTGACATGATGTAGTACACCTCCAATGGGTATGCCTGCTGACAGTGCATTGCATGACGGACACGGTATTCCGAGTATCCTTTGTTCCGTAGACGGGAACATTTTGTACTTCGTGGATTTATGTTTGGTTCTCCATTTTGTGTGGTCAGTTACTATGTTGCGTACTCTGCATACGTTTAATTTTCCACGGACACTGGTTGGTGTGGTTACTATTGCAGGCGGCCTGTGACAGTCAGCACTTTAGGTTGCTCATCGCCTGCCAGCTTGGCCACGCCTACAGGCGCATCCTACTTGGGCTCCCTGGACTCGCGCACGTGCCCTATGCACGTGGTTGTGGTTGCGGCGCACACTCATTACTATGCATGTGGTGCTGCTACACCAGTTATACGCTGCACGGCCGGCGCAAGCCTTACGCCGGCCTTGCGCCGAGCTTCATGAATCCGAGGGATAGTCTATAACCCCTTATGTCTATCTGCTGTTGACTCTCTTCATAGATACTTTGTGTATTTGCCCCTTCTTTCTCTCTTGATGACTTTGCCTTGATTTCAGACACACCATCTTTGTACTGTGTTTGTCATCAGCATAGCTCAGTATGTTAACAACTTATTTAAAAAATCAGGATCTAGTCTCATTCCAGACACTGCACCCACACCCAATATCAGTCCTCTGCTGCAGAGTGTCACATGGTATTGAAAGGGGGGAGGCCCGAAAATATTTTGTAGCAGTTCATTGCTAGACTAGTTCTGTGGCACTAAGTATAATTCTGCTTATCTTCAGGAGGAAATCCAGAGGCAACACCTACCTTTATAGGGTCTATAAGTCTTCACATCAGTCCAGTAAGAACCATAGAGCTGTTCAATCATAGTCAGACTTCCAAAAGCCCATTTTCGCAGTGAAGGTTCTGGGATGAGTGGTTCTAATGCACAGATTTTCATACGATTGTTGCAAACAGCCTCTGTGACACCCTCTTTCACGTTTTCCAGCATTTGGATTTCCCATTTACCACCCACACATCTTTCACCTCTGTTTTTTTCTCACAATTGAAGCCTGGCCTGTGCATCTCCTGTTTTCCACCCATGCAGCATCTTCATGAGAAACTTTTACATCTAGATATTCCTGCTTGAGATAGACCCCCATCAGACAATCTGTTGCTCTGGCAGGCAAGAGTAAGGTGTCAGACAGCAGGCTTGTCATGCCAATCATAAAGGGCCCCACTCATGCCTAAGATATCAACAGGTGACACCTGTGCTGCTCTACAGAGGTCTCATGCATGCTTCCATATCCCACATGTGACATGTAGTCACACTAACCCAATAGCTGCAGCTGCTTTTCCCCAACTGTCCTGTAGGTGCTAGCAGTGCAGCAGGGCATATCACTGGTATGTCCACTCTCTCTGATACACACTGGCCTGGTCCTTTTAGAACCATAGCCATTAATCAAACTCCGGTTGTCCAGGTTGCAGGCTTTATTTGTTTATATCTCAAAGCTGGACTGACTTTCTGTCTTTTGGCATGTCTTCCTCTTCTCTATTCTCTGATTCAGCCACAATGACACTGTTTCTCAGAAATACAACAGGATTGTTTTACTTAGTTTCAAGATCTGAAGCCTTTTTTGCCTTACTGCGTTTTTTGGTCCTGGTGCCTTTTTCCTGCTTGTCACATCCGTGGTCTTACCCCAAAGGTACAGACCATCCTTTCATCTCAGTATTCTTTACCATCCAAGGATACCCCACTAGTATTCACATCTGATACCTGGTCTTTCTCTGGTGAAGCAAACGATGCTACACCTGTTGAGATGTTCCTGTATGTTTCATTTTTGACATGTAAAAGTTTGAATGCAGTCCTTATTTCTCAGTGAGCTAGGTCTGCTTACTATTCAGTGTTTCCAGTACACATGCAGGTGGGTCCATCAGCCTTGCACTCTGCTAAGCATTCTGCATCGGAGTCAAAATGTAAGTGCAACCATATGTTCTACACTCAGAAACTTTATATAACACATGCCATGTAAGTTCAAACAGTGCAAATTAAATTAAGCAACCTGTTTCAGACACTGCATAAATGGATTTATCAGTTCTGCACACCATTCGACTCTAGTTCAAATACTGAGCATATGGATTTAATCATTTATATACTCAGCTAAAGGCTCCTTTACAGGCATTGCTATTGTATGCTCATATCTGTAGACAGTAAAGGCTTCAGTAACAGGTACTATATGGAATTTTTGGCTAGCTGATTTATTACACTTTTGTACTCAGCCTCTTCTTGCCTAGATGAGTAACCTCTGTATTTGACTTTCATGCTTTAAGTGCTGGAAAGAAAATCAGATTCATCTTGCTAAGCAGCTTGTTCACATGTTGAGTATGTATCAGAAAAAGCAAAAAGTCTTGGAGTCTCACTTTCACCCCGTTGCACTGTATATCAGATTTTTCCCCAAAATCTTCATTCTCTCAGTCATATAAAAGCAGTCTATAATTTGGTAAGTATTGATTGTTTTATTAGACCTTTATCCCTATGTAGTGATGGAATTATATTACATAAAAATGGAGTGTGATAGGAGGAAACAAGTGTAAACAGCTTGCTCTTTAAATGCATTTAGTAATCTCCTTCCCTTCTTTTCCTACCTTACGTTTCATCCCCTTTTCACATGCAGTATGCCTACTTGAATTCATCCAGTGGGTGCACAGCTCTCTTTGTTAGGAAAAACATTACATATACTGGGAATAATTGGTTGATACTATCTGCTGTCACTGTTCCTACTCCTCCAAGTCTTTCTCATTCAGGATAGCCTCTCATACTTCCTTGATGATCTTATGCAACCATTTCAGCTCCCCCTTCTAGTCTCTAGTGAGATGAGTTGTAGCTACTGTACTCCAACAAAATCCAAACATTTTCCACAGTGACATCCGTCACAAGAAATGTAGCTATAATATATATGCATGTGTCTTTTAGAAGAGGAATACAAAACACAAACATACTTTTACATTTACAGAAAAAAATAAATAAATAAAAATAAAAGCATTTTCAGGTTTAACAGTTCACATGTGTCTGAGCTTTACAAATTTATTCTGTGTTAGGATGAATGAGGTACAGAGTGATTCATATTTCTTCATTTAGTATTCTTAAACTTCAGCATTTCACCTACTTTTATATACTAGTCATAAGTGACAAGTCAGCTTCTCAAGGTGTGGGGGGGGGGGGGTGAAAACTGCCACAAACTCAAGAGAGCTGCTTTACTCAAATTAGGAGTCTCTTGAAGTGAAATCCAGAAGATTTCAAGGCACATGTCCTTACATTCACTGCTGCAGTTTTCTTAACAGATGGGCTGCCTTGGAAGCCCGAATGTCCGGTCCATCTACTAAAGACTACTTGTAGCTCTTAAAAGGTACATTGAACATCACTCAAACAGTCCTTGCTTAGTATAGGGCATAAAGGTAACGTTCAGGCCTGCCATAACCAGAACTTCTTTGCCGCCAGTCTGAAAGTATCTTTTTTACCATGAGTCTGATTACCTACATCTGTTTTCTGCCAGTTGAATACATTTTCATTCTCCAGTGACTACCTACACCTGTTTGCTGACTTCTATTGCAGTTGCAGGTAAGTGCCCCATTGGGGGTTTTGTTTTTTCTTCTTTTTGTACTTCTTGGGGTTAA
Organism: Protopterus annectens; assembly: GCF_019279795.1. Lineage (NCBI taxonomy): Eukaryota > Metazoa > Chordata > Ceratodontiformes > Protopteridae > Protopterus > Protopterus annectens. The sequence continues at coordinate 1,422,234,126 of NC_056746.1, read as the reverse complement.
TGTCATCCATAATGTGTAAATGCCAGTGTGGGAGACTGATTCCCCATAAAGACTGCCATGATATTTTGTCTAGGAACTTCTCATGACCATACGTCTTGTTCTGTTTGTCAGGCATTTGTTCCAAAATCCCATCACAATAGACTTTCTTCCCTTTCCTTGTATCTTGAGAACTGCATCTTAAGCTTATCACTAATGATACAATGGATTGAATCTCCCACGTTAGGGAAGAAGAAAGTGAATAAGGTATGACCAGAATCTTCCACTGTCCACCCTCTGCCAGGTGTTTCTCCTGCAGCCATTACAAACCCAGAGGCTTATTCAGCTGGGTTGTTGGATTTCTCTTCTGTGACCATGTCCAAGGTCAGTGAGGGTTCAGCTGGCAGCACATCTGAAGAGGCTTTGCAGGCATCCATCTCAGGCATTCACAGAGGAACCATAGCTGATTTTTTCCGAGGGGCCTAGGGATGTTCCTCAGTTTTTAGTTGGGGAAGAAGTTCCTACTATGGCTCTTGACTGCTGTCCTGGGTCTGAGCCTTCTCAGTTCTTTTGGAGGGGATGTTCCCTTAAAAAAGAAACAACACATTAAACATGTTTCTTCTGCTCCTAGGGATCCATAAAGTGAGTGATAGGCCTTCACTAAGGGGCTTTTTCTAATGTCCTTAAAGCCTCCATAGTGGGTTTTGGTTCCTGCTTCTCCTTGATCCTCTACTACCCTTAAAAGGCCTAGGGAACAGGATTCTTATGAGGATGACTTGGATTTGGATAATGAATCCCTGACTTATTCTACTCAAATTTCTTCTCCTTTAGATTATGGGTCAGAGGAGGAAGAATCTAATAGTCCTGATGTTCCTTTTGAGGAAATTTCCTGTGGGGACACACTTTCTAGGATGATGATTTTTTTTAATTGGGATTGTGTTCAGGTTTCTGATATTCATAAGTTATGAGTTGTTGTGGTTGGAATCCCCTAAACCTGCAGCTATTCCTCCTTTTTTGGCTGCTTTGCCGGATGCTTTTTCTAATGCCTCTTCTTCTTCTTTTGGCTTTTCCAAGTTAGGGGTTGCCACAGTGGATCACCTGTCTGCTCATGATTGGCAGCAGAGTTTTACAGTGTCGAGTTGCCAGCCCGGCACCCAACCTTCCACAGAAGGCACACACACACACACTCACACCTAGGGCCAGTTTAGAGTGCCCAATCCACCTACAGCATGTCTTTGGGATATGGGAGGAAACTGGAGCACCCAGAGGAAACCCATGTCACCACATGGAGGCACCCCAGCTGATGATTGAACTGGAGAACCTCTTGCTGTGAGGTGACAATGCTAACCGCTGCACCACCGTGGCTGCCCACTTTTTCTAATGCCTCTCATATGCCTAATTCTCTGCCCCCTGGTCCCTAGAAGCCTGACAGATTTTATAGGGTGCTTGAGAATTATTCTTTCCTATATAAATGTCCTGCTGCTGACCCCTGTGTCATGTCTGTAGCCTCAGATAAGCCATTTCAGTTATTTCCTTCATCCAAGTTATTGCCTTCTAACAAGCATAGCAGAACTATGGAAAGGTTGGGTAAGAAGGTTTACACTTATGCTTTTAGGGTTGTTAATTATCAGACCCATATGGCTAGGTATGTATTGGCTCTTCTTTCTCAGGCCTGTCAACTTATTTCTGATTTTCCAGACTCCTAGGGTAAAACTTCAGTTCTTTCCTTGCTAGGGACTTCCTCTCAAGTCATTCATCATTCTATTAAAGGTAGTTATGATGCAGCAGATGCCTGTTCTAGGACTGCTGCTTTTGGTTTAGTGATGATGAGGTATTCTTGGCTTAGGCGTCAACCTCTGCCTGATGATATTAAACGTAAGTTGATGGATGCTCCTCTGGATTCTAAACTTTTTGGGAGGAATGCTGCTGGTTTGCTTAAGTCCCTTCATGATAAGGGTAAGGCCTGACAGGAACTTAAACGTGTTTGTTTCTCTTGTGCCTAAGTTTCAGAGAAACTATCCTGCTAAGCCTGTCTTTGTTTGTAGGCAATCCCGCACTTCTACTAAAGGTAGGAAGAGTGGCAAATGGGCTCCTCCTGTTAAGACCACTCAGTTTTCAGAGACTCTGAAGCTTTTGTCTCTGGACAAACCAGGTGTTGTATGACTGTCCATCTCGTCCCAGCCACATTCCTTTTTCTCTTTCCTGTTTGGCTTTAAATCATTCAGGATTCTTGGGTTCTGTCAATTATTTTTAGGGGTTCTTCATGATGTGGAAATCCCATCCTCTTTTTATAGGCATTCCTCAGCCTCCTCAGGAATAATTTCCCTTTTTACCAGAGGTTCTTCAAAATCTCTTGAATCGGGGTATTATTCAAGAACTGCATGTGTCCTAAAGGGGGAAAGGGTCTACTCCAGATGTCTAGTGCCCAGAAAAAAGGGCAACTGAAGGCCTCTTCTAGACCTCTTTCATCTAAACATTTTTTTTTAAAGGTGCCTTCCTTTCAGATGTTGTCCCTTCGGATTCTGTTTCCTCTCTTGGCCTATATGGTGTCTCAGAATCTCAAGGATTCTTATCTCCATATTCTGATCCATTCTCTTTTCAGGAAGTTTTTGCATTTCTCTGTTGCTTTTTAGCATTTTTAGTTTTCTGCTTTGCCCTTTTGGATTTTCTACTGCCCCATGGGTGTTCACCAAATTCCTCACTTCTATAATTACTTTTTGCAGGCTTCAAGGGATCCAAATATTTCCTTACTTATATGACCTGTTGCAAAATCTTCATTTTGCCATTTCCTTTCTTCTGAGCCTGGGGTTCACTATAAATTTCAAAAAGGCTTCTCTGACTCCTTTCAGAATCATGTTTTTCTGGGTTGTAAGATTCAGACAGTGCCAATGCTTGCCTCCATGCCCCATCCATAGGCCTTAACTCTCATTTCTTTCTTTCAAACTCTTTTTCCTCTGGCCTCCATTACCACCAGGGAGTTTCTGAGACCTCTTGGTTTCATAGCATCCACCATTCCAATGCTGCCTCTGGCCAAGTTTCACATGAGAAGGTTTCAGTGGTTTCTGAAGTAAGTGTGGTTCCAACATGCACATCCTCTAGACTTTGTAGTTTCTCTTTTTCTTTGTCTCAGACAGGAACTTCAGTGGGTGATTCAGCAGTTGTCTCTAAATCCAGGGATCCCTTTTCATCCCCCTTTAACCCAATTCTCAGAAACTGTTCACAGACATGTCATACATGGAATGGGGGCAATATTTGGCTCCCTAAAAGTACAGGGGGTGTGGTTGCCTCATCAGCAAAAGGAGCACAGCAGTGTCAAAGAGATGAGAGCTCTTCTGCTGGCTCTTCAGGCCTTTCATCTTCTTTTCTTTCCAGGGCCTCTCAAGGTGTTCACAGGCAATACCACAGTGATGTGGTACATCAACAAACAGGGAGAAATGAGATCTTATCTTCTTTGCCGGTTGCCACTTCTGGTATGGGATCTTGTTGTCAACTATCAAGTGAATCTTCAGGCAGTTTATATCCCATCTGGTCAGAACATTGTGGCAGACACTTTCTGTGGGTCCTTAACTCAGTCCCATGAATACATGCTTCACAGGGATGTGTTTCTGGACATTATGCAGCACTGGGGTACTCCTCACATGGATATTTTTACCTCCCCTGTGAACAGACAACTTCCTCTGTTTTGTGTCAGAGTCTCGGATCCTCTGGTGTGGAAGATGGCTGCCCTGTCATTTTCTTTGAAAGGATGTTTCTTTATGCATTCCCTCCCCTTCCTCTCATTCTGAAAGTCCTGTTCAAGATTCAACAGGATGCTTCCAAAATCTTGTTGTTGACTCCCTTTTGAGTGCAACTGCACTGGTTCCCTCTACTTCAGCATCTAGCCAAGGGCAATCATCACATCTAATCACACAAGACAAGGGCTCGCTTACCAGACCACCTATCTACATTTCAACTGACACTGTAGGTGACAAGATTTTGATTACTCACAGGCACATTTTTTTTACTGAGGACATGCTACAAGTCCTGCAAGAGGCCAGGAAACCTACTACTAGGAAATCCTACTTATCCCAACGGAAGAAGTTTTCTATTTGTTGTCTCTCTCTTAACTTGGACCCAGTTACTGTGGATGTTCCCTTGGTTCTCTCTTATTTGTGTGAGTTGCTCAATGCTGGTTTGGATTATTCTTCTATTTAGGCCAGGGTTGGCAGACGTCCCTATTTGGGCGGGACTGTCCCGAGATCAGCAGCCTGATCCCGAGTCCCGCCCTGCCGGTTTAAATCCCGGCCAGCCTCCGCTTTGTTTGTTTTTTTTTTTTATTTTTGATTGTCCTGTATACCTGGCATACGGGCCAATCAAAATGTGCTAAACACGGAGCTTCTTGTGTTCCGCATTAAACACGAGAAGCTCCGTGTTTAGCGATTTTTGATTGGCCCATATGCCGGTATACGGGCCAATCAAAAATCGCTAAACATGGAGCTACTTGTGTTGAATGCGGAACTGCAATGCATTAAACACGAGAAGCTCCATGTTTAGTGCAGAGCTAATGAGTGAGCTCAGTTCTTTAATGCGGAACTCTGTTCCGCATTAAAGACCTTTTTTTTTTTTGTAGATGTCGATCAGTTTATTACCTCTGAGTCTGAAACTAATTTGAAACTTTGTGTGAGTACCAGTGTGGAGTTTACAGATTGGATATAAAACTAATTCAGGGAAGAATGCTGTAATGGGTGAGAAAGTTTGCAGTAATAATGAAAAACTGAATACTTTTAAGAAATCGGTTTTGTAGCAGACTACTTTACTTATGCCTTTGTTATTCATCAAGTTATGGTAATTTTTTTTTTCTTTTTTTGAGGGGGAGGGTGGGAATTTGTTTACATCCTGAAAATGAATTTTCAGGGCAGCTGAATGAGTTGAGAGAGAAGCCTTCAAAGCTGTATGATTGAATTAGATGTGCACTTTGCTCTGTAAGACTGTAACACAGAGAGAAAGCTTGAGGAAGAGGGGGAAAAGGCTGGTAGGCCTGATTGGGAATAAAACATAAGCTTGCATTTATAAGTTTTTAAGATATGTAAAAGAATGCTGAAAAGAGTAGGGAGGAGGGACAGTTTCTTTGGATGAAGTATGTTTAGCCATTTCTGGCATTCATTTTGGAGTTTGTTAGCAACAAAAGTTTGGTTATCTGCTTTCCTTCACATGAGAAAAATGTGCAACAAAAGCAACATCTGTGAATTGGTACCAGAGAAGTATGTGCTGCTGAAAATCTGCTGTGACTGATAGTGCCTGAATAAATTACATGACATATTTTCTTGAAAGACCTAGGGCTGTAGGATATTTAGATTCTAAAGTATTTATTAAATATATGTCTGTATATTAAAAATTGAGCTAATGCAGTCATTTACAGGAGAACATAATATAAGATGCTATAGTACCTGCCCCTTCCACCAGGCTTATAGTCCAGAGATACAGAAATGATTTTTAACTTTGCCACAAAAGGGCACCTAGTATATGATTGCATTGTAGTAACTTTCCTTCAGTAAATAGGCATAATGGAAGTTATTTATATAATTTGCACTTAGATACACTAAAAAGTAGTTGCCGAAGACCTTTTTTTTTTTTTTTTGGTCTTCACTTACTGTGAGAGACCTTCTTCTTCTTTTTTGTCCCTACCTGGGGTGCTGGAAATCTGGCAACCCTGATTTAGGCCCACTTATCAGCTATATCTGCTTGTCTTCCTTTTTCTCATCCTTTAGTTTATAGATTTGAGGTGAAATAATTTCTTAAAGGCATCATTAATATTAGACCTCCCAGGAAACCCGTTCCTCCTCCCTGGGATCTTAATTTTGTTTTGAAGACGTTGACTCAGGTTTCTTCGGACCCTGATGCTTCAGTTTCTTTGCTACATTGTTATGGAAAGACTGTTCTTTTGTTAGCTCTTACTTCTGCCAGATGGGTGTCTGAGTTGCAGCAGCTTATGGCTTGTCCTCCTTTTTTTAATCTTTCATGAGGACAGAGTGTACTTGCACACTAACCCTTCTTTTATGCCTAAGGTGGTTATTGAGCTATCACTGAATCAGTCTGCCTACTTTTTTCCCCATCTGCAATCTGACAGTGAAAGGGTGCTGCATACTTTGTACATGCATAGGCAACTTAGAATTGATCTGGATAAGACTGAGGCTGAAAATCTGATCAGTTATTTGTTTCTTTTCATCCTAGATCTTTGGGACTTGCTGTATCCAAATGAATTATTTCTTCTTGGATTTCTAACACTATTTCCTTTTGTTACACTTTTCATGGCAAGAGTCTTTCTTCTTCAGTTAAGGCTCATTCTACTAGAGCTGTGGCTTCTTTCTGTATTTTTTCCAGTGGTTTAGATACTAATTCCATTCTTTAGGCAGTGACCTGACCTTCTATGCATACTTTTTCCAAGAACTACAAGTTGGACGGTATCTCTGGAGCTAGGGATGATTTTACTAGTGCCGTTCTTCATGGCTTTTTAGGGGTCTCTTCTGCTCCTTCCCCCTCCCAAGTTTTCTATTGAGCTTTGGCATTCTCCCATATAGTTAAGAATACTGTCGCACTGAATGTACATAGTACAGTTGTGTAAAATCTTACCATAATGGTAGATGTCCTTGCTTTTACTGCCGCAGTATTCAATCCCTCCCTCCACCCCCTAGTCTTTTGCCTTCCTGGATGTATAGGTTATCTCTTGGGTTGCTTGGATTGTGTTCGTACTGGGGCATTCAGTTCTGATTATGGTAGGTCTGACCATCCCCTTTATGCCCTACACTGCACAAGGAGATTTTGGATGATGTTCAGAGTACCTTTTAAAAGCAACAAGTAGTCTTTGGTAGACTGGCCAGACATTCAGGCTTCCATGACAGGGAATCCCCATCTGTTAAGAATACTGTTGTGCAGAGAACTGTTTCTGAGGTGATATTTAGCAGCTCCTAGACATTACGCAACTGCCATAACATTCTGAGAGATGTACAAAAACAGTGTTTGCCATTGCCACCCACCATTATATACACATGTCAATAACATTAAGATTGATGTTCAAACTGCTCCAGCTCATCCTGCTTCCATAGTAGGTGATTATCCTTGAATTAGTAGCATTCCCACCTAAACGAATCCTTAGCCAGTTCCCGGTCTTTATTTATATCATATCAACACAGAAAGCATTTATAAGAAACTCCCTCAGCTGTATCCCTGGATGACTACTCCATCCCGAGATGTCTTTATAATCATTGAAATGTGGCTGCAACATGACATACACAAAAAAAAAATGAGGAAACACTGATTCCTGGGTACAATATTATAAGGCAGAATGGAATCAGGAGAAAAATCTTGTGAAGTGGCAATATAGTGCAAGCATAGTATTGAGATTTCTCTATTCATTCAAACTAATCCAAGTTTTTTCTGAACTTCTGATAACACTAGTCAAAATAAATAATCACATACAAAAAATATCCTCTCATGAATCTACCTATCCCCATGTATTAATATTACCATATCTAAAGCCATTCTGTGTTGGATCTATAATATAAAATTCCATATGGAATGATCTTATTAGGTGATTCTAATATCAACTGACAACAAACAAACTCCAAACTCTAACTATAATATCCGTCTTTATAAACTGATCCAACTCATCACTACTCCATCAAGGCCACTACTAGACAGTATACCCTGGACTGGCTATTAACATTCTCTCCTGAAAAAAAATCTCTTGCTATGACACTATCCTGGATAGTCTAATTGACCATCTACCTATTTATGCAGTCAGGCACCAGAACAGCAATCCTTGAACTCACCACTATATCCTGGCTAGAAAAATATCCTCCTTCCATAAAGAAACTTCTAGCTGGAAATCACTTCGGGCCTTTCCTTTAGATGCTGCTGCAATACAATTTAACAGTCTTCCTAAACATTCTAGAGTCTCTCACTCTACTTAGATCAAAGACAGAAAAAAGCAAATCGAGCTGCATAGCTATTTTTAGAATCAAAGCAGATAATTAAATTAGAGAGACAAAGCATGGAAAACTTATTAAAAATAAATAAAAAAATAAAACAGATAAGAACCTACAAGTTTATAGACAACTGAGAAACCTCTCAACTGTCCAGATTTTCACAGAATGTCCAGAATTGTGCCTTATATTTTTGGTCTGTTCCTCATAAAATTTGTGGTTTTCTGGCAAATCTCTGAGGATTAAAGTCACTAAATAATTACATACATTTGAGTTTCAGACATCAAATCCTTCAGAAAATGCATGCAAACAGAAATGTTGTTAGTCTACCAATTTTTTGTTAAGTTTATAAGATGAATATTTCAAATCTGTCTGTATTTTTAACCCCTTGCCCCCCCCCCCATTATTTTAGGCTATGTCCATATTTCTTGTGCTGAGAGGCTTAGAGGTATGTCAAAGCTAAATGTGTCAGCCACTATTGCAAGCTCCAAAACAATCACTCTAATAAGCTTAAACTCTTCTGGGCATTAGTTAATAAGCTGATAAATCCAGGACAAGCCAACCTACCCGCAAAACATCAAACGACCACAATATCATTGCCAACTAGATTAATACCCTCTTTATTAAGAAAGTTATAGCTTTGACTGTCAACCCATCCAGTCAAATATTTATAGTCTCCCCATAATCTAGTAACTTCCTTGAACATTTCTCTTTTCTACCTGCTCCAATTGTCATGATCAAAAAAACCCACTGTAAATTAAATCTGCTATCAATGCCCCAGACAATCTGCCACGTAAATTTCTTAAAATGGGAGAAAAACAATTTCCTATCCCATATCAATCCTGAGAAATTGATCTTTGGTCAAACACAGTGTCCCATCACTTTGGAAAAAACATTGTTCATCATGCCCGCTCACAAAGGATGTACATCCACCAAACTTTCCACTTACAAGTGAATAGGTATACAATCACCTTTATTAAAAGTATTAGAGGAATACATACACAAACAAATAATCAGGTGTCTCTCCCCAACACAACATGGTTTTAGACTACATCATAGACCCATTACTGCTCTAATAAACATCACTATAACTATAAATACACAACAAATGAAGGCACTTTTATTAGACCTCTCCAAAGCTTTTGATACCATGTCCAACAAGACACTTATTTAAACACATTTTTTCAAAGGCCTAGCTAATCCCTCCCTACATTGGTTTATTAGCTGTCTGTCAAATTTTATATAAGCTATAAAACGTGAAACTAACTTCTCTTTTTAATGACAATAATATAGGCATAGCTCTCAACCTCTAAGAGCAAGTAAATCTAGACAAAGCCATAAATAAAATGTGGACAATTTTTAAATATTGCTCTTACAAACTTCGAACGTTGATTAGAATAACATGTTTTGCATTAGCAAGAATTTTTGGAAGGTTATGAAGCCTGAATCTCAGATATCTGTCATTTTCTGACTTCAATCCTTAATAATTTGGCAATGATTTGCTAGAAAACCACAATTTTATGAGACACGGGCCAAAAACATGAGGCAAAAATCTAGACATTCTGCAACAATTTGTACAGTTGAGTGGTATGAACATAGGAGTTCCTCAAGAATCAGTTTGACACCCTCCCCTGGATTCACGAAACCTTCGTTAAGACTAAAGTCTTACTCGGAGGCTGCAGTCAAATGGTATGACATCAGCATGCCATGAATATTCATGAGGGCACACTGACTCTACCCCAAGCCTAACATGAACCATGCAGGCAAGCAGGGGGCGTGTCCACCTGCCGAGCAGTCTAAAGGTCCACGCCCCTGCAAGTGTGTGAAATGCAAAATGTCAACACACAACAGCGAGTCCGCTCAAATGTTCTCGTACCCAACACCACACTCCCTGACATTGTAAACCCCCAGCACAGTTATAAAAAATAAAACATTAATTTTTTTTTCTAATTCCCAATATAGCTGCCCGTATTTGCTCGTGTGTGCGCGAGTGTGCCCATTGCTTAGCTGCAGTTAGCAATCTCGACATGGAAGAGCATAAAAAGGAATGTGTATGCAATTTACTCCAAATAGTAATAGCATAGTGGTAGAGCATTTGTGCAAGAGGAGGTATTCACAGTTCGAATCCCACCACTCCCCTTCCTATTTTATGTTAAAAATGAGTACATGAAATAATTCCTGACATATATGATAAAACTTTTACTAAAAAGCATTGAAATGGCCTATGTATCAGTGAACAAAATGTAAATTTATAAAGGAACCTGACATATAATTGTCCGCAGTTAAGTAGCGCTTTACCCAGTGCAATGTAGTTGCCCATAGCTAAATCGCGCTTTACCCAGCTCAATGTAATTTCCCATAGCTAAATCACGCTTTACCCAGCACAGTGTAGTTGCCCATAGCTAAATCACACTTTACCCAGCGCAATGTAGATGCCCATAGCTAAATAGCACTTTACACAGTGCAATCAGTTTGCGCGGAGGTGTGCGCCACACCAACCAGTGCACCGTCGGGCAACGTGGAGCAACGTAGAGCAAAGTTGCTTAAACACAGCCATACCCCCAAACCTGTCTGGACAGTAGTAAAATAAAAAGCAATGATAAGATTTGAACCCAGGACACCATAATCAAAGTACTGAACCACTAAGCCATGACAGCTTAGGATAAACATCCATTGTTAACATATATATACTTATAAATGTTAGATTAACCATTGCTAAACAGGTCTGCAGTCAGCCGAGAATTTTCAAAAATGGCCAATCACAAAAAAGTGCGGGGAAATGTGACATATTTAAGCTACATAGGCGGGAATACTCATCATAACTGATTGTAGCTCCCATCTGCAGTTGGAATGTCTGGTGCTGGAGAGGGTACTCGCTTTAGAGCGCAATGTTGGGGCATCGAGGAGTCAAAATACATGGTTTGGCTCCTAGTCCATCGCCATGAGACTCGACTCCTGCAGGGCCAGTTTCAAGGGACAGAGTATAAGGCAGAGGCTTGGATCTGGTTGGCTCATGAACTCACCAGTGCCACAGGCGTCCCTCGGACTGGTGAGCAGGTCCGTCACCACCATGCAGACCTGAAGAGATGGAAGCAGGACCTTCTGAACTGATGGATCCAGGAGGCCTGTCATATGCATGATGCCCCTCTACTAAGTAGGTAGCCATGGAATGCAGTATGTAAGACATGCTAATATAGTCTAAATAATGGATAGGTATGTCTCAATATCCCTTCCTTTACTTCACAGCTGTAGGTATTCGTGCTATGTATCAGCAAGCCTATGCAGATAGGCTGCTAAGGCTGCGCCACCAGGCAGGTTAGTAATTATTCTGCATGTATTGTTATATGATATATGTGAGGGAGCATGACAAAAGTGTTGTAACCCAATAATACAGCAATAAAATGGCCTGAATAAATCCCCTGCATGTACTGTTATATAACATGAGTCAGTGAGCCAGAAATAGAGTGTACTAACCCAGCAATAAAGGTAAAATAAGTCTGGAATACTATCTGTGCATGTACTGTCATAACATATAAGTGAGCAGGCCTGAAAAAGAGTGTTGTAACCTAGCAATAAAGGTATAATATGTCCTGAATATGTCTTCCATATGCACTGTAATATCAAATAAAGGAGAGAGCCTGTAGAAAAGAGTGTCCAATGTAATTAATAAAGGTATAATACTTGGAGTGTGTCTGTGTCACTTACTTTGAAATGTTGTTGTACCCTTGCAATAAATAAATAGTACTGTTGTATTAGGTGCTGTCAACCCACAGTTGTGCAGTCCCATAAGAAGTGGATGAAGGAAGTGGCAGTAGCTGTGAAGCATAAAACATTCATTCCCTGAATAAATCCTCTGCATGTACTGTTACATATCATAAGTCAGATAGCCAGGAATAGAGTGTAGTAACCCATTAATAAAGGTAAAATATGTCTGGAATACTATCTCTGCATGCACTGTCATAGAAAATAAGTGAGGGAGCCTGAAAAATAGTGTTGTAACCTATCAATAAAGGTATAATATGTCCTGAATAGGTCTACTGTATGCACTGTAATATCAAATAAAGGAGAGAGGCTGTAGAAAATAGTTTTAATGTAAATAAGAAAGGTATAATACTTGGAGTGTGTTTGTGTCAGTTACTTAGAAATGTTGTTGTACCCTTGCATTAAATAAATATTACTATTGTATTAAGTGCTGACAACCCACAGTTGTGCAGTCTCATATAAAGTGGATGAAGGAAGTGCCAATAGCTGTGAAGCATGTAACAGTCCTCAACAGTTGTTAAATGGCTGACATGCATAGTTAAATTTGGCACACGAGTAGCTTGTCAAGGTGTTCCCCAGAAATGTGAGTGTGCTACCTGAAATGTCGAGTTCTGTAGAAAATCAAGTGAAAATGTCACGTGAACACATCCAGATGTGTAGATACATAAATATATAAATAAAATACAAATATGTAGCAGTAACATCTGCATCTTGGACAGTTACTATGTCAGATATAGGTCAGGTATATAATGAACTAGCCAAACCCATTACGCAATCTAATGCATGTTGCCTAGTATAATAATACATGTAGGGGATATACGCCTGCAGTCTATAGGAATGTAGTGTAGAGTTAAAGTACTAATAAGATGTTAATGGAGGTTTCTTTTTACACTCTACTCCATGTGCATAAACAATGCAATTCCACACCTCAATGGGTATGTCTAATCTCATAACATTTGTTGGAACATATGTCCTATTGTTATAAAAATCTGCATTTACTTTGATGCATGTCCCCCGTTAAAACACCACAATCTTGGTGGCCTGTTGCCACCAATTATCCCTGCATGCTGTTGTAATGTCCACTGTCATTCAAACTATGCATGTGTTATGCTTGCTGCTCAACTGTTGTAACCCTGGTGTGTTGGGTTAATGGGAATATTACTGCATGCTGTTACAACTAATTTGTAATGCTGTTGTCTATGTTGTAATTAAACACACCTAATCACAGAACGTATGGGAAGGCCGGTCCCAGCAGACCCACCTGTCCATCCTTAGCTGGCGATTGCACCTGGCTCTAGCAGGTCTGGTGTCCAGCCCGGACTACCCTCCTCCATTGGTCCTGAGCCACCTTCGGGTGGAAGTGCTGCAGGGGATGGGGCTCACCCCCCCCCTGCAAGCATGGGTGGAGAAGGGCCTCTTATCACCCTCCGAAGGGTCCGGGTTGTGGTGCATAGGGAGATCCAGTGTTTAGTCACTGATCCCCTACGCCAGCTCGAGGCGAGAGTGGAGCGACTCATGGGTGAGCCTGCCCCTCCTACGCAGCCCCCAGCACAGCGACCCTCGGGTCTGTGAAGGTTCAGTGGTGACTGCCCATGGGTGGGGATCTCAGTCCCACTGTTACCATCTGTGGGCTCATGGGCTTGCGATTTCCAAACATCCATCCCCGTCAATTGTGTTCACCCACCCCATGTCATACTCCGCCCCTGTATGTGTCTTGTTTGTCTTGTCTGTTTACCTACCCAACCGACCTCCCCAAATATACCTACTTCCTCTACCTCACTTTACACTCTCACCTGAAAAAAAAAAAAAAAGGGCAATCTGTGCCCACACAAAAATGATGCCCCATACATAGCTGCCCATTTTTCACACATGTTCGTTGGACATGTAAACTGATAACTATAATTGGCAGTACAACATACTTCGTTGTCCTCTCCCCTCTCTCAAGGGTGGAAGGTTTCAAATTTCACTCCAAATTTGCAACATATACACATCTGTTGCTGGTAAAGAAATGGGAAGCTATGGACCTTTCCTACACCCGTCCTGCACATCCCGAGCTTGTTTTCCTACTGTCTTTCCCTCTTTGTGCCCCCTTTTTCACCACTTTCCTATCTCCCCATTTTCTTTTCTTTCAAAGAAATTAGCACAGGGTTTAGCGGGAGTAAGCACTTTTAAGCAGTAGTAACCCTGGTTTAAGCGAGTGTGCGCATGTGTGTGCTTAGCTAAGCATCACTAAGCATCATGTAAACCCATGCAGACCCACTTACAACTGCTTAAAAGTGCCTTACTCACTCTGTGTCAGTGTCCTTGTTCTGCTCAGCAGCAAAATAAAATACCTCTGTTAGTCTCGAACCCCCAGACCATGGGCACATTAGATTGTATGAAGTACCACTAAGCCACAACAGATATGCAATTGCTTTGTGCTGCAAAAAATATATCATGCATTACAATGAGTGAATGTAAAGGAAACATAGGAAGGCCATAACACAAAGCTTGTTCTGTGGATCTGTACCAGCAATTGTTGTGGAATTGCATTACATGAGTGTGATGTGAGAAGCAGCCATTCAAGCAGGAAATAATGTTACAGAGGGACTTTACAGCCCCACACAGTATCATAACAGGACAAACACTGGCATATCTAAGTAGGGCAGAGGCCATACCTCCTAACTGTGACAACTTTCCAGGGATGTCCCTGATTATGAAACATATTTTAGCTGTGTCCCTCCAAATCCCGTCAGAAAAGTACTGACATCAGTCAGAAAGGTGGGCTATTACACAATGAATACTGACAATAATAACAGTAGACACCGCTTGTACTTCATGAAAGGAGTACTAATCCATATGCACTGCTTCACCGAAGTCTACACCTACTGTCCCTATTATGTGTATGGTGTACCTCACTTTCAACTACCTATCCCTGACTCCATGCAAAGATGTATCTGAGTGTTCCATAGGCCTGTCAGAGGCACAAACACACAGGCATATAGGCTATACTGCTGTTACTCACTCTGCAAATAGCTTTGGTAGGACTTCCACAAGCATACCCTTATGTATTTTATTTATTTTTATTTTACATTTGTTGACCGGGCTAGTCTAGCTGGATATATGTCCATTTTCAGTAGAGGCCCGGGGAGAAAAGCTCCAAACAGGAAATTGACAAAGTTAAACTAAGCAATTCTACAGAAATTAGAACTAGGCAATACTAAATAAATTGAACTAAGCATTTCTATACAGAAAATGTAAAATAAGCAAAATTAATTTTTTTTTTTTTTTTTTTTTTTTTTTTACAAAATCACACTAGAAAGTTATGAGCAGTTATTAGATAAAGGGAATAATAAATGTATCTTATTCTCATTATAGGAGAGTAAGAGTAGAGTTGAAGGCAGTGGATACAGGTGTAGGAATAGAGTTAAGATTAAAGAATGGAAGAGAAAAGATATCAATGGGGGTTAGTACATGGACAAAGCCAGTGTGCTTTCAGATGTTTTTTAAGATGTTTCTTGAAAAGAAAAGTAGAATTAATGGTAGATAATGCAGCAGGAAGTTGATTCCAGACTTTACCTACGGTGTTAGCGAAAGAGAATCACCAGCTTTGTTATTAGCTTTGCTGGATAAAACTAGGAGCTTGTTAGCAGAGCGTAATGTAGGTAGATTATTGTAAGGAGTAATAAGATTAGTCAAGATAGGAGTGTTGTTAGGGAGGTGTAGAATATTTTGTGTTATAAGCAATTGTTGAAAGAGTATATGGTTTTGCAGTTCTAGCCATCCTAGTTGTTTGATGTTAAGACAGTGGTGAGTTTTAAAGGCGGAACTTGTGATAAATCTAGTTATGCTATTATAACATATGGAGAGCTTAGTGAGGTTGCTTTTGGATAGAATGGTATATATGACAGAGGCATAAAAGAGGGTGGAAATGAGGTGGGTCTGAGCAATTGTTTTCCTTGCAGAGGGGGTAAGGAAGGTTTTATTCTGTAGAGTGAGCCAAGTTTTCTGTTAACAGACTTAATGGTGGCGTTTATGTGTTCATCAAAATTGAGATGATTATCGATAGTTACCCCTAGTAGACGGGTTGTAGTGTCTGGGAAGATGTTGGTACCATTGTTAGAGGTTATAGAGAAGAAAGGAGTGGCGGATTTGTGAGTAGGAGTAAAAAGCAATAGCTTTGTTTTTTTGGGGTTTAAGAGGAGGCAGTGTTGCATAAACCAGTTTTCAACATTCTGAAAAACAGTTTGTGTGAGGGAATGGAGAGAGGGTATATCATTGGCTGTACATATTAATGTGGAGTCATCTGCATATTGAATGCAGGTGGCTTGGGGTATGTTGATGTGTAAGTTGTTAATAAATAAGGAGAAGAGTAGGGGACCTAGGATGGAGCCCTGTGGGACTCCAATGTTTACAGGAAGTAGTGAAGATAGACTGTTCTGCCAAAGTACTGCTTGCTGTCTATTTTCCAGATAGGATCTGAACCATTGTATGGCTTGGGGATTAAGAGAATGAGCCTTTAGTTTGTCAAGCAGCAGGTTATGGTTTACCATGTCAAAGGCTTTTGACAGGTCGATAAATAGAGCAGAAGAGAAAGAGTTGTTGTTGCGATTCTTGTATATAGAGTCGGTAAAGGATAGAAGGGCAGTAGATGTACTGTGAAATGGCCTAAAGCCATGTTGGCAGTTAGCCAATAGGTTATTTTGTAGTAAGTGGTTAAGTAGCTGCTTGTGAATACATTTTTCCATTATCTTAGCTAAGGGGGAGAGTAAAGCAATAGGGCGAAAGTTAGAAAGTTCTGTAGATGGTCCTCCTTTATGTAAGGGGATGATATGGGATACCTTCCATAAAGTAGGGATTCTAGCTTCAGAGATAGTTCTGTTAATAAGGATAGAAATGGGATAGTCTATGACTTTTGCAGCTATTTGTAGGTATTCAGAAGGGAGTCGGTCAGCAGAAGGGGTGCAAGGTTTTAATTTTTGAAGAAGCTTACAGATGACAGCTGTAGATACTGGTTGTATCTGAAAGGTAGGTGATGTAGGATTGCAGGTATGTGTTTGGGATGCAGCAGTGGGTGGTAAAGAATTATCCAGGGTTTTAATGGCTTATGTGAAGTAGTTATTAAAGGCGTCAGGGATCAGGTTGGAGTTACTTTTGTTGAAACCGATTGGGTCTGGAGTAGTAGTGTGACCTGGCTGAAGGAGTTTGTTTATGGCAGACCAGAATTTTTGTGGAGTTTGTTGATTGTTTTTTTGAAGATGTAGGTAGTAGTCTTTTTTGTCTCTAAGAATATCTTTCTTTGTAGCATTTCTTAACTGTTTAAATTGGAGATGGGTTGAAGGACATTTGGTAGATCTCCATTTGGCCCAGACTTTATTTCTGAGTAGTATCTTTTGTCTGGTTTGTGGTGTGAGCCAGGGAGCAGATTTTGATTTTATTCTAGTGGAGCGATAGGGTGCGTGGGAGTCTAGGATTTGAAGAAAGTTAGTATTAAAGTAGGTAACAGCTTCTAATTTTAGATAGGTTAGTGGTGACCAGTCACATGCTTTTAATTCAGATATAAAGCTATCTGGATTAAATAATTTTTTAAGCGTGAGGTTTTAAGTTGATGGGTAGGTGCAGTATGGACTTTTTCTCTAATAATGTAGGTAAGTGTGTGGTCACTGATGTCATCTGGGAGTGTTCCTGGAGTATAAGAATTAGGGTGGCTATTAATGAGGATCCAGTCCAAAGTACTTTCCTTTTTACTGGATTTATGGATTCTTGTAGTAGATGATATTAGTTGTGAGAACCCAAAGAGGTTTATATGGTTGGTAGGGTTTAGGGAATTGCAAGTAGACCAGTCTATGTTAACATCACCAAGTATGATAGTCTCCTGGGGTAGTTGGATAGAGAGGTGGCTCAGTAGGTTCTCTAGAGAATTGGTGTTATTACCTGGAGGTAAATAAATACAGATTATATAGATGGATTTGGAGTTATTTATTTCAAGTTTGATGGATAGGGTTTCAGATTTGGTGTCTAGTGATGGAAGCACATTAACTGTGGAGATTTTGAGGCTTGATTTATAGAGAATGGCTATACCCCCACCTTTTTTATTTTACGGTCATTTCTGAGTATGTTATAGCCAGGAGGTGTGATTTCTTGGTCTAGAGTAGTTGGTTTTAGCCAGGTTTCAGTAAGACAAAGAATGTCGAATGAGTATATATCAAGGAGTGCGTAGATGGGTAAGTTTATTATTAATACTTCTAATGTTAAGGTGAGCTATAAGGAGGGAGTTAGGTGTTTTTTTAATCGTAGAAACTATGGGAGCTGTTAACTTGGTAGGATCAGTGGTGGAGTCAGTATAGGGTCCAGGATTTGGGTGAATGTCACCATCTAGGAGGGGGTGTTGCTGGGGGTGTCTGAGTGATTTTAGAAATTTAGATAGGTTATTGAAGGTCTTTCTGATAGAGTAATACGTGAAATGGGTTGTTCTATGGAACTTTGGTAATAGATACGTAGAGTAACATGTTATGTTACAATGGTTAATGGAGAAGGTGAGAGAATAGGGTAAAGTCTGTTGGCTGTAGAGGTTTTGTTCAGATAGAGAGAGATATTCATAGGAGGTAAGTGAATAAGGAATGGTAAGAGATGCTAGTATGATAGCTGAGAGCAGGGAGGTGGTGAGTAGTGTTATATTTGTTGGAGGCATGGTAAGCGAATGTATGTAAGGAGTAGCTTGAAGGTAGGTATTATAATGAGTGAAGGAGATAGTTTAGAGAGGTAAAGTAGGTTATATGTTGGGTTGGTGAGCAGTTGGTAGTGACTAGATAAGTAGGGTTCTAAGGTATAGTGTTGAAGAGCAGAGGATGTGAACAGAGAGGAAGTAAAGTAGAATTAATAGGGGGATAGAGTAAAGGGAGAGACTAAGTGATAAAGAGCTAAGTGGGAGTTAAGTAAGAAATCAGGAGATAGAGTAGGAGGAGTGGCTTAGAATTAAAGAGGTAAGTGATAGGAGAATAATGGAAGGGGGGGAGTGGTCAGTGAAGTATAAGTGTAGGACCACTGGGGGTGGGTGGGAATTGGGGGTAGGGGAGCGGAGCGGGGACAAACAGACAGAGTGAGAGCTAGAGGAGAAACAAGAGGAGAAACAATCAGCAGAGCTGCCAGTAAAGGTGAGTCAAGAGTGTCTAAGGTGAGATGAAGCAAAAGTAGGAGTCTAAGAAAAGCAGGCTGGTATAGCAAGTTAGTATAGAGGGAGAAGTGTGAGTTTTAGAGTAGTTTTAGGTTCAGGGAAGTGTAGAATAGTACAGCAGACTAAGGAAAGGAAAAACAAGAGAAGAAGGATGAAAGGGAAGGTAGTGGTATCTACTGGGCAAAGCTATTATTACAAATAGCTACAATAACGGGGGTAGGCTAGTACTGATAATGGAGGGAGGAAAAGCAAAACGAGGGGCACTAGGAAGTAGTGGAGGAGTGAGGTTAACAAGGTAGCTAGTTGAGGAGGTAGGAGGCTGCTGGCTGACCAGGCTCAGAGCGTACGTTAGAGCCCCTGGAACACCAGTGAATACAATTATGCTTTAAAGGCAGGACAAATTAACATACATATTTGTTTCCTTGAGAGGGGGTGCAGGGAGTAAAGGCAGTCAGTTGAAACCACAGGTCCTTTGTCAGCCGATGGTATGTTGACAGATAGTATAGCGGTAGCAGTACAGTGAAGGTTAGGGTACTATTGGAAGAGAGAGAAGACAACACAGGTAATGAGTTGCAGAAGGTTAGCATAAATTACAGTAAAAAAGTAAGTACAACAGCTCTAATAAAACACAGAATGAACTTGTACTAACATTGCTAGTATATGCAACAGTATAGCAATAGGAGTTAAAATGCATTCAAAACAGTTAGTAATTGAACAATAACTTAATACTGCTAGAGTCTCTCAGTTTCATAAGACCACAAATATTCTGGTACAATTGATATACCCATAGGTTAATTCCTGTAGGCAAGTAGGATAACATTTAGTACATTGAGTTACAATTGATACAAAGTCAATTCCTAATTGTGTATAAAAGTAGTACAGCACAGACTGGAATAATGCATATAGAGACAGTGTGTAACAAATAAATAACGAATACTAAAAACAATCCCCTGGTGAGAGTTAGTGTTGGTAACTGTCTGGTTCTGTAGAAGGAGATGCCACAAAAATGTAGCAAACAGAGGGTTGTTGGGATAACCAGTGTCCTAAAGGCAGGCACAGGTTACAACAGCTATTGCGCCTAATTACGCACTTAGAGTAGATCCACGTGGTCCTTGAACCACTGATGGCTGTGGCTTTTGTATGGGATGTACAACACAGAAATACCAATGGATATAGCCATGCACTGGTAGCAACTGACTGTAACAATGCCATTGTACCAGTGCTGAAAACACCTGTGAGTTGCACAGACAAAGAATGACAGTGTAACCTCTGGCTACCATCTGGATAGGTTCACAGTTGGGAATTATGCAGACATACCACCTGCCCTGATAAAATGACAGGTACACACCAATCCTGTAAGTTCAGTAAGATAATATTCAGACATTAATACATAATGCTCTCTGTATGTAAGCATCACCCCACACAATTAAAATATACTTATGTGTTTAGGGTCTACCAAGTGTGTAGGTAGGCATACTCAGTACTGGAATTGTCCAGTTGTCCTGCGAACCATGTGCTAATGTCAACAATAAAAAACACAAACCCTGCAGAAGTGAGTACATTAATATTCCCATTATAACAGTTCACAAACAGTTCATGTGCCAAAAGAATACTTCTCAATAACTACATTTGTATGGCAGTTAATTATATGAGTAGAACAGAAACTACATAGTCACATAAATGTTGTGTAAGCATTTGTAGTGGTGAGTAAAACTCTACACTGATCGCTCAGTACTGGAAGTGGCAACAGTCAGGTCTGACTACAACATGTACATCACTGTCTACACCTCTAGCTTCATTTATAAGACATTTACCAACCTTCTGACTTACACAACAGTGTCCACAGCAAACAAGCATGGGCCCCACTCTGGAAATCTGAAAGGGCTACGCCTACATACCTTAACAATTTATAGCATTGGGTTGCTATGACAGTGAGTACTGCAATTACCACTCAGCAGGCTGTATGCATTTGCCAAATGCTGGGCAACAGTTGGTGCAGAGGGCATCACATGCACATGCGCAGATACCTATAAAAGTAGATTGTACTTGCTATCCCCACATGCAATCATTACATTGCACGTTCAAGCAAGTGAACAGCTCCTGCAGACAGTAGCACGTAAAAAAAAATGAAAAATTAGGTAACAAATATATATATACCTAATCAAAACTAAAGTTATCAATTAAGAAAAAAAAAAAAAGCACAAAGTTAACATAAGTAAGTATCTGTACTTAATAAAAAAAAAAAAAAAAAAAAAAATGTCAAGGCATACACAGACGGACCTGAAAGGGACATACAGGTATGTAACAATTTGTAGTTACCGGCAAGTAGTAGATGTTTATGAATAGTACTGTACATCCTCTGAAACATGCAAATGTGGCAGCAGTAGGTATGTATGCACTGATGTCATGCATAAGTACTGCCATGGAGAAATTGGTCTGTAGCTGTGTGCAGTGGGACGTAAGTGCGACATATGCAGCTCAGCATTACATGTCAAACATCTGAACATGTTATCTACGGTCTGTACAGTACTGCATTTAATGGCAGTTTAGGGGATTACTGCAAACACCTACATAAACTTGGATGTCACAGAGTAAGACATGCATGATAGTCACATAATGTGTAGCTTAGCATTGGCAACTGCTGTAGCAGGCTAGTATAGTAATGAATCATTTGCAGCTATATATACCCTTGTACTATTACTGTATGCACACATGTGACAACTGTCCATGTTGTAGCAAGGCCCAACAGGTCATCCGTGAGGTGTATGGACTTACAACAGTGTGGACCTTGTGTCTGTATGGCACACATATATGGCGAGATACATATGTGTCTGATTTATAAGCATCTGAACATGTGCATAGAGCAAGGGACATACTGCAACTGTTTGTGAAGGGCGGACATTTATATGTTGGTGCAGGTTGTTATGTGCATATTTATATGCAGGTTGTAGTGTGTGTCAAACAAGACAGCATACAGTGCTGGCATATGACAGGTGTTGTTCAAACGCTGTGGGTATGATTTGTTAGGTTTATAGTCTTCCAGATAGGGGGTCCTGCTAAAGATATATGGTCTGAGAACACCTTCCATGCATTCTGCACAAGACTGTGCAATATCATTACATAACTGTATCCCCCTCAACCTTTGCATAATTGATGTTCCCACCATGAAAGGTGGACTGTATATGTGCCGATATGCATATCTATGTGTACACCAGTGGATGTTCATATGTACGCTCCAGCTCAATGTTGTACACGTATTGCCATCCCTGTTGTTAAAAGCCCTGTACCCATGAACTACCACATAGGTGGTAGTCTACTCAACACCGAAGGTGTGATAAGAGACTACTGGACACAGGTGGACAGTAGTGTCTCTTATGATAATCACAGTGCCACACTAGTCATGTAAACTGAGTACAGTCCACATGTCGTCAGTAAAGGTGTGTCATCCATGGAAACAGAAGTCAGTGTCCCACTCTACTCATCAGTCATAACACCCATCATATAGTACAATGTCCCTGTTGGTATGTAGGTATGTACCTCAGAAGACATCCACAGCAACTGTAGGCGCCAGACACATACCTCACAAAGAGTATTACCGGACTCAAACAGATGCCCTATGCTGACTGTCTTACAAAACCACAGCTACACTGTGTCGTATACCACCTACCTAGAGGCTACCTCTGCCTAACATACAAAGCTATGCCAAGCCCACAGGTGTTGGACGTGCTCCATGTAAACAGATGAAACTTCATACAAGCTACACACTGTACTGATCTAAACCTTGTAAAGTCAAAAAGCAGACCATGCCTGAGTGCCACATTATCATCACAGACACATACCATACTGTGGAACCAACTACCTATCAACAACAAATAAAGGTCCTCATTAGCAGTTGCCATGAATAATCATGATGATTGGATGTGAGATAGGAAACGCAACCCGGTAATCACCTCTGCGGCTCTGCATGACAGGGGCACATGAACCTACATTACATAGGTGTTGAAGTGCAGGGTACCATATGTCTAGGCTTCCATAGGCCCTACGGATAACAGCCTATCAGCTACCTAGGACCCAATACACACGCATGTACCTGTTGCATCACATGCTATGTGAGGTTGACTGGGTGTGATGGAGAATGTGTAGGCGAATGCGTCAAAGATGTGTATATGTGTGATACCCTAGTGGGAAACTGTGTATACCATGGTATGTAGTGTTGTAGCTCTAATCCCATCAAAATGTACATATACTATTGCCAGGCAGGAAAAGCAGTATGGCATATGTTGTGACATAGTCCCATGGTGTCGACTGGAGTGTGCCATTGTAGGCTAAAGCAGTACATGTATGCTTATTGATTGTTAACACTAGTGAATACAACTCACGTATGAACTGTAGTACTACCTGAAGCTGTAGGCCTCAACAGCACAGCATGGTTTATATCCACATGGCTTGGTAACACTGTTTTGTTTGTTACCTGTAGTCCTCACACATTACATACCTCAGGCATGAGGTTATGTAGGTGCTGACACACAGTACTGTATGGTACACAGGTAAATCTAATTTGGGTTGCCATACCTTTGTGTCTTGTAGGTATGTCTGATGTGTGTGTGGGTATGCCTGTAACATGGCCTTGGTGGTATGTGTGTCACAGGATATAAGTGTGTATCTAGCAACATGTATAGTGTAGTACAGCAGTATGCCACCTATAGTGATGAATGTGCACGTATGTTACTGAGGGGTTTGCTATCAACAAGTAGCGTGGTGTACTGGTAGTAATGAAACTGTACTGTACATTCATTTCAATGGATGACAAATGTCTGTATGCATTAGCATCATATACACCTCCTTTGGCTAGGTGGTGCATTGTGTCACATACAGTATGTCATGTACTGTTGTATAGTCTTACATACTGGTTCCACTTTGTTGCTGTGCAGAACATGGTTTGGTATATAGTATGTGCCAGATACTGTCAGGCTGTTGTGGGCTTAGCAGTCATATGTGGTATTAAAACTGTGTATCTACTGACAGCCAATATGTTGCTATATATGGCATTTCATTGATGTCTGTACTTTAGAATGTTGAGTGTGCCACATGACTTGCTCACAATTGCTGTTTCATTATCTTCCAGGGTAATGTCACACAACAGGAAACCAGCATATTCCCCTGAGGAGGAGGAAGTAATATCAGACGCCCTCATACACCATTATAACCTGCTGTTCTCCAGAACCTGCTAGGACCAGCATGGTCACTCTGCACTGTGGCAGGATGTTGTCTTTCGGGTGAATGATGTAGGCATGCATAACTGGACTTATGAGCAGGTACACCATCACTGCAGTGATTTAATCAGACATGTCTGGCAGCATGCCTCCGATGTCCACAGACACAAGCTTGCCACAGGTGGTGGTGCTGCAACACATACCCCCCCCCTCACCAGAGTGGAAGAGCTGCTCCTCAGCTTGGTGGCTCCTGGCCAACCAGTACAACACACCTGTGTCATCATGGAGGCTGGAGTCACCCAGCACGGCGATACAGAGCATGCAGATTACATGGCATATCTGTAGACCACTGTTATCTCAAGTGTGATAATATGCATTTATCAGATGTGTACTGTGTATGCAGAATATGTGGAGCCTGGTGTCATGCAATACTGATAACTCGGGTCATTATCTGTATGCCTGTGACTGTCACCTCATGTACTACTGTATAATTGCAAACTCACAGCAGCAATGCCATAGTTGTTGACACTGACAAACTGTCTCATATCCTTGCAGGTCCCTCTGGTGTAATAGCAAGACAGCAGACCCATGCTGGTGAGTGGGCTATAGTTAATATAGCATATAACATGTGCATGTCATAGGAGAATTGTAGGCCATATACACATGTTAAACACCTACACATAGTGCATGCTCTGCATGTTCTCTGTGGGACTATGCACATCCCAGTGACATGAGTAGCTGACTCATACACATGCAATACACAGAGTATCCCAAACAAGTGGGGTACACTGTAGTGGACATTGTATAGGCAGAGTCAATACACATGCACACAACATACACCACTTTATGCAGTATGTGTTAATATGATACACATGGCGTATGTAGACGCCTGCTGTAAGGTCATACTCCAGTATCCCATATGTCATCAACACAGCACACATACTATACCTGGGGGTAGAGGCCTATCATGGGGAGGTGTGACACGCATCAACACATAACACATTCATGTTAGGCAAAGCTCCCTATTGAAAACCTGGCATGCGGATGTAACAACTGTATGTGAAATGTTAACTGTAGCCTAAGTGGTGCAGGTCAGGTACAGCAAGATAGTTGCCAGTGTGACATACATCAGTGGCCTTGAGTGGCCACATGATACTGCCCGATGATGGCTCATGGTACTACACTACATCCAGTTACAGTACCTGCAGTACTACACATAGCATTCATTGTTATACACCTGACAGTTGCGTGCATCCGGCCATGGTATGTATACCTCTGAGTGATGGTGCACAGGACATTGGAAAGAGTTTCAGACTTGCAGTGCAATGTTGTGTGCATGTACACATTGTGTTCCAGGGTGAGGCCAATCATTGAACAACACACACGCATCAATGACATGTATACTGTATCAACAAGGACTCTCTACACTCGCACTGCATGCTGTTGAGCAACACACATCCTGCATGCTGACACATGTGATAGGACTCTTTGAATTGTGATACTGTACTTCACCATCAACCACTAATGAATATGTTCAATATTGCTGTTGGTGCGTGTGTGTGTGTGTCAACTTGACTGAGTAGTGTATTTGTGTGCATGTGTGCATGTGTGCACGTGTTCATGAGTGCATGTGTGCATGTGTCCATGTGTGCATGTGTGCGAACATCCTGTACAGATGTTAAAGTGTGCTTCCTGTCTCCCTCTCACAGGTGCTGAGGTATTGTTGGATGGGTGCAGCAGGGAACCTGAGGTCACTGCCACAAATAGTGAACATGATGATACATATGTTGTGGCACAGGCATGTTTGACAGGGTCTGTCGTTGGTCCGCCAATCAACAGTACACAGCTTTCCACCCCATCTATGTGCACATACATACTGCCAATACATCCCTCAACACCAATGTCCTTAGGTGAGGAACAGCATATGGTAGGCATTGACCAGGACAGTGTGGTATCTATGGCACATGTAGCCCCACACAGCAAACATGCCCAGACACCAGGAATGGTACCACATAGGCATATGTCCAGGGGTTCTCGTGGGAGCACCGCTGGTCGTAATGCCCCTGGCCGACGTGCCCGCACAGGTCTCGCAACCTCAGGTATGTTCTGGGCTGTGATGCAAGCACAGGCATGTATGGAACGGTACACCAGGCAGGGACTAAGGGTGCAAAGGGCTCATAACACCGCGATCAATGACAGTATCCGTGACCTTGCCGGTGCCATCCGCAATTACACCGGTGTCATTGATAGACGTTTGGGGGGAGACACTAGATGCCCTCCGCAATGTAATGTCCATGTGCCAGGACAGTGCAGGACGGCTGGGACATCGACATGGACGTATGCCAGCAACATCATCAGCTGGCAGTCATCGCGGATGACACACAAGTGCCAGCTGCTCCTGTAGTGGCAGTACCAGCCCCAGCAATGTTGTGGCTGGGCTGTCGGTAGACCGTCCGAGACGACCACGTGCATGAGGCTCTGGCCAGTCCCAGCAGGGACATGGGTCCAGTCAACATCCCTCTGCCTCTGACGATAGTACTCAGTCTGGCTTAGTACCTGATACAGTCCGTGTCACCCCTGCCAGGCACAGGTACTGTGTCTGTGGCCAGAGACAGTGATCTGTACAGCCTGGCAGGTAGAGTCTGTGGCTGTCCCACAACCTCCCATATTTGGCAGCCACAAGGGGGTACTGTGTACATGCAGAAACACACACATACTACCAACATGTAGGGCTAACACATACACACACACATTACATCAACACTGACCCATACTGTACTGTTGTCCCTCACACACACACACACACACACACACACACACACACACACACACACACACACACACACACACACACACACACACACACACACACACACACACACATGTCGATTGGATGGGTCATTGTTGGGCTCTGGAAAAACAAAAACACACCCCTGTGCATATGATGAAACTGTGCCACCTCCTGTTATCTGTGACATTGATGCAGGAACAGGATAACGTGGTGCTGATGCACAGAGTGACCTAATAGCAGTGTAGCAATGTTAGCATGTTGTCAACAGTAAAGTGTAATGATATCCTTGTAGGTATATCTGAGCAGGCATGATGCATCCAAGCAATGATTATCAATGTAGTATTGTTTACACCAGTGTTAATTCCAAACATGGATTGTCCGCACATGTGCCAGTTGGCTCATGTGTGTGGTACTGGCAGCATGTGTCGGTGAGTGGACGTTACGTGTGTGATGTGTGCAGTACAGATTTCAAGGTATACATTTGTGAACATGGTGGAGGTGCACTGTTTGCATGCACGTGCATGGTGGGCACATGGGAAGGGTGACATGCCCTGTATTACACAGTGTTAATACTTCATATTTCATATTGGTGTCCAGTATGTATTTCACTACACATATGTTACAACTTGGGTACACATGTCTGTATGACATGGTATGACACTATGCTGTGGGTGATACTGTTAATATTGGTCATTGGTTAGCATTCTGGTAGTGTACATAACCTCAACAGCCTGATTTTAACCAATTGTTAGATGATGTCTTGACAACTGACACACAGCTGTAGGATACACAGTAGCATTAGAATAATTCCGGTGTTGTACTATATCAGTTACCAGTGGTATTGCCACCACACATTCCTGTGACCACTCCTGTTTGGCATGTGTCCATCCTAGGTACAAGCAGACACACTAGGGATATGTACGTCCACATCTGGTGATGTATACAGTGGCCTACAATGCATTTCCCGGATGAGACACTTATCCTCCACAAGGGTATCATACAGACAGATACCTGTTGACAAACCCATGTTGTGTAGCTATGAGCCAACAATAGCATAGTCATCCACATTTACTACACATAGTATCCTGACAGTACCACATTGGTAGTAGCACACAACATGTAGCAGGGGTACTGGTGTGTACAAAGAGCCACATGTGATGTCATCTGTCCTTTGATATCCACATTCCCAAAAGTATGCTGATGTCCCTCAGTGTATCACATAAGCAATAAGGGGTCTGTATGCATATCCATGGAGTTGTTGTATACCTACAATAAATGGCCATTATTGACAGACAGTGTTGTGTTTGAACATGTCTGAAATATGCCCCAGGCATACACCCTCACTCACACTATTCTATAGCAACTGTCATGTGTGTGTGTGTGTGTGACAGATGACCCAGGGCACAGATCACTACAGTGGCTGGACTTGTCACATACATACATATGTGACCTACGGTCCGAGAAGCAGCAGCAGCAACTGTCAATGGTAACAGATGTAGTCATGTTGAAAGCAGGCTTCACACCTATGATGTGATTGAGGTCACATGTACATATATGTCTTGGCCACACAGTTACCAATTTAGGTCATATGTACATATGTGTATTTGCCACACAGATACCTGAAGTGTGCAATGCACATACTGTTGTTTTACTGATATGTCCTACAGTAGTAAAAGCAAAATCACAACACATTGATTAACAGTGTCACACACATGCAGCAATTGCAGGATTCAAACCCCTACCTCATTACGTTATGATACTAGAGAAAAGCACATTACATGACGCGCTATATGCTTCACAGAGAGTTTTCATTTCCACTGCTGTATTTGTGGGATACTGACATCATCAGACTTGGCAAAGAGGAATTCACCTCTTCTAATGTGTTTTCACAGTCTACTGCTCTCAAAGGGAATTACACACACACAGCATTTGCAAAATTCAAATCCCTACCTAACTATGTTACGACACTAGGAAGATACACATTAACACAACACGCTATATGCTATATTAAGAGCTTTCATTTCCACTGCTGTATTTGTGGGATACTGACATCATCCAACAGACAAATGCTTCCCCTGCACGTCACGCAACTGAATACGGAATACCTCCAAATGAAAAAACAGAAAAAGCATCAAACAGATGAATAGTCATGATATAATGACAAATGAAAAAAAAAAAAAAAAAAATAAAAATGAATGTGTGAATGAACTGAAAAAACAACAACACAACAACAATAACAGGCAATATAGACAAAATTCAACATTACATCAAATGCTACTTCCATAATTTGAAAATAAAAAAATAAATTAATAAATATATATAGGTCTAAGTATATAATAATACCATATGTACCTCATACTGACATCATCACACATGGCAAAGAGGAATTCACCTCTTTTGTTGTGTTTTCACAGTCTACAAAAAGGCCACGCCTCTCAAAGAGAATCACACATACACACACAGCATTTGCAGGATTCAAACCCCTAACTAACTATGTTATGACACTAGGGAGTCACGCACTAACATGATGCACTATATGCTTTACTAGGCACTTACATTTCCACTGCTGTATTTGTGGGATACTGACATCATCACACTTGGCAAAGAGGAATTCACCTCTTTTGTTGTGTTTTCACAGTCTACAAAAAGGGCCACTCCTCTCAAAAGGAATCAGACGCACACTCAGCATTTGCAGGATTCAAGGCTGTACTTAACTATGTTATGACACTAGGGAGATACACATTAACATGACGCGCTATATGCTTTAGTGAGAGTTTTTGTTTCCACTGCTGTATTTGTGGGATACTGACATCATCACACTTGGCAAAGAGGAATTCACCTCTTTTGTTGTGTTTTCACAGTCTACAAAAAGGCCACTCTTCTCAAAGGGAATCATACACATACATATTCACACTCAGCATTTGCAGGATTCAAACCCCTACCTAACGATGTTATAATACTAGGGAGATACGCATTAACATGATGCGCTACGTGCTTTACTGGGAGTTTTTATTTCCACTGCTGTATTTGTGGGATACTGACATCATCACACTTGGCAAAGAGAAGTTCACCTCTCTTAATGTGTTGTCACAGTCTGCAAAAATGCCACTCCTCCCAAACAGAATCACATATACCCCCACACACCCACACACACACTCAACAATTGCAGGATTCAAACCCCTACCTACCTATGCTATGACACTAAAGAAATACACATTAACACAATGCACTATATGCTTTCCTAGGTGGCTTCTGTTCTCCTGCTATATTTGTAGGATGCTGACATCATCAGACTGGACATGGTAATGTGTGTGCACTTTGTTTTATGTAATCCCAGGAATGAACCATGTGGGTCAGCAGGTGTGAACAGCTTGAACAGGACTCCACGATTCTTAGCTTGTGTGATCTATCTGTGGACAAATTGCCATTCCTTCATATGACAATGCATGTTTATGCACAGATTGTTGGTTTTGCGGATACAACATGTGTCTGTGATGTTAATAAAGGGCTATTCAAAGTCTATGTGGGACGTGTGTAGCTCCTTTCAGTGATGTATGCCCTGGGTGGCTGCCTTGAAATCAATCTAGCAGGTTTGGGGAACATGATCTGCTCATTAACATACCACAGTTGGTTGGGTTGTGTGTTTGTCAGATTACAATAGCTCTGTTTCTGACTGCAATCATGATGGATTCCATGGCCTAGCAGTTCAGACTTCATAGGCTTATAGGACTATAGTTCCCATGGACTGTTGTGCATCAACACTTGTGGGGTGTGCCATATGTTGCTGTAACACATTCAACAGTGTAAGATCCTGTAGAGAGGGTGAGGCTCAACAGACTGTTCAGGTGCAGGGTCTGTTTGTTCTGTTGTTCACTTATGACACATATGGGGAAACAATGTTATCCAAGTGATGGCATTCATTCGGCTTTGGGAGGAGCAGTTTACCCATTCTACATGTGATATCTCCTGGTATGATGATAGGGCCTTTTGTCAGTGGGAGGTGGGTATGTATGTATGTGCCTGTCTGACAGGATGTCGGCATTGTCTTTCAGGTACAGTTGACCCTGACTCAGGACATATATGAGTGTACATTGCATTTCTGACATAGCTGAAGGAGGTGTCATGGCTCTGTCTGTACTCCTATGCAGATAATCTTTCCAAAACGACAAACCTGACCACTAAACCCCTGTTATACTCTTTTACACACCTAACACACTACTGATCCTTTGTGATCAGTCAACAGAGTATGTCATCACAGTATCATGGCATGTCCAAAGATCGGTTTCGTGTGTACTCTCCAGTCCAGCTGGTGCATATTGGAATTTTGACGCAATGTTACAACTGCCTTATGTACACAGACAACCCAGTCCTCCTACCAACAAACTCAGATATATGTGAGACATGCAACTGTATAGACAAACAGGAGGCTGAGCTCTCTCAACCTATGACTGGCACAGTCTATCAGGTGGTGAAGGTAACCACACACACCACAAATCCAGTCTCACATGGACCTATGATGACAGCAAACCAAATACATTACCACACAAAAACATACTCTGAGGCTCTAAATATACACTGCCTAAGCAGCAGAGACATCCAAAGCAGACACCCAAACAACTGCTAACCCACAACTATACACACATAACACATAGTTCACAAAGCCAGTGTGCCACACAGTCACTGCCCTTAGGCCTAAACAACATGCCTAATACACTTGTAATAGGTGACTCTTATTGTCAGACACACTGACGTCCCACTCACCAGGCCGAACAAGGAGAAGGTCACTTTGTGCTGTCTGTCAGGTGCCAGGATTTGCCACATAACACATGCACTCAGGTCACTCCAAAGCAAGTACAAATATGGCTCCATCATTGACCATGCTGGTGTGTAAACCCTCAGATGTTCCTCCCTGGACAACATGACAAGAGACATAGAGGAGCTCTCTAATCATGTAGCCCAGGCCAGTATGACCCTGACCTTGTGTAGCATCTTACCCTCACCAAGAATGATGTCACAGTATGCAGACAAACTGGTCACTTTTAACAGTTGGCTAACACATTGGTGTCATTCAAAGGGGATCCAGTGTCTGTCAGCCTTGGATTACATGCTCAACATGCCACGTAGCTTCACTATGGGCGCCATGCACCTGTCACACCTAGGATTTCAAATACTGGCTAAGGCTCTTGCCACCCCCATAATGGCTGTTTTAAGTGAGGCTCAGAAGACAAAACCACCTCCATAGACATTACAGGGTAAAAGAAACGGAGAGTAATGCTGCTCAACAACAGATGTCTAACACTTAGAATGCACGCACTCAGGACTGTCCTCAGTATGGAGACTGTTGATATATGTGCAGTGACAGACACCTAGTGCAGGCTCCCAAAAGCACACCAGCACTACCAGGTTTTACTTCATACCATGCTTTTCCGACACAAGACTCGACCAGCCAACAAAAATAGGGGTAGTATCCATATACATCAAACATACACACACCTCCAGGTTGGTAGCACTGCACAAAGCATCGGAGAACATACATGTGCAACTAACAGTGGCCCAGACTGCATTTCAGTTTGTAGACTGCTACAGACCACACTCCCAGACTCGGGAACAACACTCGGTATTCCTGGGAACACTGGGGAATATGAAGGTCTCCTCAAACACCATTAAATTGGGTGACATCTAATACACAAACATTGACTGGGAATACTACTCAAGCACTAACACCCTCGCACAACAGTTGCTAGGATTTATAGACTCAAATGCTATGGAAGAACTGGTCACCACAACCACAAGAGGGTAAAACATGTGAGACATGATCATCACCAACACGGGGACTCTATGTTCCACACCAGAGTTATACCCCTCATTGTTAAGGTCAGACCATACATTTATCTCACTGGACATACATATCCTGTCCATACCCCCATCCTAGGTGATCTCAGTGAAGTACTTCTCATAAGCAAACGTCACACTTCTACAAACCGAGGTGGTATCCGTCAAAGACCCTGGGACAGTGGTAATTATGGCTCAGACCACTTAATCCTTTACAAAACCATTCTATGGACAACTACTAGAATGCATGGATCGTGCTATCCCAGATAACTACAAGACTCACTCCTCCAAAGGCAGGGGACTTGTCTGGTGGACCACGGCCATTAATAAGCTATACAATGACAGGAGGAGGCTACTACATGATAGAGCACAATCCCAAAAAGGAAGGCATCTCTGATCAGTACTAGGGAAAAGCTACGATCACTTGTTGATTCATCTAAGGGCCACTTCTAATGGACACTTGCAACAGACATTAAGGACAATCACAGGGCCTTCTTTAGTTATGTCAGGGACCTGGGTGGGAACTCATAGATATGCTGTGAGTTACTGCATAATGACAAAACATACACTGAACCCACTGACATTGCAAACATCCTGGCAAACAGGTTCAGTGGAGATGTTTCCCAACCATCCCCTCTAAAGTGCAAATATCCATCCCAACAGGGTGTAGCCTCCCTGACATCACAGATAAACAGGTGAGTGCCGCCCTCTCCATAGCAGACAACACAGCATCAATGGGATCAGACGGTGTCCCGGCCTGCGGCTTACACGAGATTCATGACGAACTTAACACTCAAATTAAGTCACTGTTCAATATCAGAGTTACTACAGGATATGTACCCAAGGAATGGTGTATAGCAACAGTGTTACCGCTCCACAGAGGTGGTGCCACAAGGGACCCTGGACAATATCGCACTATAAGCCTAACTATCCTGGTCTGCTAAGCTATGGGGCGTATCGTCATTGAACCCATACACATAGACATTGGGAACCTACAGACACTGGATCCTACACAATTCGACTTTGTTGTGGGCAGATCTTGCCTCTTGAACCTGTTCAACGTCTTTAAACAGTTACCAGGTCCATAGACATAAAGAAGGTTGTCCACACAGCCTACCTGGAGATCGCACAACAGTTCAACATAATATCCCACTCAGGCATTATACATAAGCTCACCGGCTTCAATATCTACACATGTCACAAGATGGACTGCTAACTGGATCATGGATAGAACCCACATGGTCAGTATTGCAGGTGCCATGTCTGACTATACACCAGTTACACATGGCATCCCACAGGGCTCAGTCCTGGGACCTTTCTTGTTCAGTATATATTTCTCAGACATACAGGCTCACAAAGGAGGAATATGGCTGACCATGTTTGCAGATGACTGCAAACTGTGTGCCACAATCAACTCCCCAGCTGGCTCAAGCATCCTCAAAAAGGGTCTCACAGAGAGGTGGATAACTGGTGCCAGAGACATGACCTACAGCTACTTTACATTAGATGCATAGTCATCCCCTTTGGTAATAACAACATGCCCACACATTACCACATAGGTGATGATACATCACGTATGGTGGGTGTTATTTGTGATTTGGGGACATGAGTAGTTAGTACTCCTTTGACAATCCCGTTGCCAATGTTGTTGGACACACCTTCTATATAGCCCACATTATCTCATAGGGTTTCACATCTGGATCAAGTGGGGTCATTGTGCCCCTATACTAATCAGGCCCATGCTTGGATACAATGCCCCATTTCGGACATACCTTACACAACACCTGTAGCAACTGTAATGTCCACAAAAGTACCTAACCAAGTAGATCTTGGGTCTCACACAGATGGTATGTGCAGTTTGGCTATGGTGACCCCAGCTCTCCTCAGTCACTTACCGCCTACTCGGATGCGATCTGTGCCTGTTGTTTAAGGCCATGTCCATCACAGAATTAATGGACAGGCTCCACCTCAGGATATCAAAGTCCCTTACAGATATACGCTCCAGGGACGGAAACATCAGCACTGATATTAATAGGACATGCTGGAGGGGCAGATTCCCATCCCAGAGGGTCCACTCACTCTGGAATGAGATCCCAGTCCCACATACGCAGAGACCCCCACTGACCACCTACAGGTGACATCTTGACAAGTGGATGGGTGATCGTATGTTTAG
Source organism: Protopterus annectens (assembly GCF_019279795.1). Classification (NCBI taxonomy): domain Eukaryota; kingdom Metazoa; phylum Chordata; order Ceratodontiformes; family Protopteridae; genus Protopterus; species Protopterus annectens. The sequence continues at coordinate 1,422,199,265 of NC_056746.1, read as the reverse complement.
CCCTGGGATATGTTCTGGGTCCCTGCTAGACAGAGGCACAATAAAATAAACATATGTGGGCTATCTTGTGTGACCTACTGTTTACAGGCACAGTCTACTAATCTAGCAGGGTTGCGAAAGCCAAACACACTCTGGCTAGGCTTATACATGCCCTAGGGCAGATAGCCTAGTATCAACCTCTGAACCTATGATAATGTTCGGGATGCACATTGTTCATTGATGGTTTCTGATTGCAGGTTTTGTTTCTTCTTTGCTTTCCCACTTTTTATGAACAACCTAAGTATCTGCATAACATATTTGATTATGACAGGTTTCCACTATATTATATATGTGCCTGTTGTCATATAACTGTGTGCACAAGGCGGACTGGTGAATAGTGTGAGGTTCCTGGGTTAACACATGCAACTGATGGATATGTGTGGCCCACTGCTGTACTCAGACATGCTCTAAGTGTGTGAGCACGCCCAGTTCAACCTTTCAGTGTTTTGTTGACTGACATTTGTCTCATTTATTCGTGTGTGAGCATGCCCAGTGTGACCTTGCAGTATGTTGCTGTCTGAGGTCCACTACATTTATTGGTGTGTGTGAACATTACCAATATTAACATTTATACTATATGTGTGTTGTAAATCAGGTTCTATTCTTACTACAGGCCTCTCCTTTGTGTCGTAACTCGACAGGGATTATGCTATGCCTGCAGGATTTCCATGAGATACTTTGCATAGACTTATCAATGTTTCTTCATACAAGCTGACCACTGACATACTGTCATGGTTTAGTGGTTCTGTACTATGACTATAGTGCTCAATATCCTGGGTTTGAGGACTGTCACTATTTCATATTTTCATACTGGGCAGAACAGACTGCTTCAGGAACAGTGAAACAAATATGACCATGTTTACTTGCTTTTGCTGAACTATGCCCAAATTTGACCAAACTTGCACATTGCTCAGTGTTAACCAACATTGCTGAACAGTGCCCAATATTGCTCAACATTGCCTGAAGTTGTGCTACTTAGTGTGTGCAATTTTGTTTACATATACTAAATAGTGGTAAGAGCTGTTTAGCACTGCTTTATATTGCTTAACACATGGCAATCACTCCTCAGGTCGTGCTGCAGGGCTGCCTATGTCGGATGCACATTTTACACTCCCTATATATGTTTGTTAACAGGAAGTGTCAAGTTAGGCATCCCTTTTACTATATGTGCAAGTCGGAGAGAGGTATAATTTCCAGGGTTCCTACTAAGCCAGTGTATATGCTATGCGTTGCCTCTTTGCCAAGGCCAAAGCATACTGGGTGCGCCTCCTTCTGCCTACTGGGGCAGGCTCAGGTTGTTCCTCCTCTGAGTCACGCTCTGCCTGTGATGGCCTTGGCAATGGTGGGGGGCTGTTGTGCCTGACCCTATGCTTCTCCTGCTGCAGCTGTTTTCACAGGATCATATTGCGTAGCATAGCACATACCATGACTATTTGGGTACATGTAGTTGGTGAGTACTGCAAGGCTCCACCAGATGTGTCCAAGCACCGGAACAGTGACTTGAGCAGCCCAAACACACACTCGATTACATTTCGTGTTTGTGCGTGTGCCTCATTATGGCATTCATGTTCAGGTGTGTGTGCATTTTTGATGGGTGTCATCAGCCATGGCTCGAGTGCATATCCAGCATCCCCCACTAAGTGACCATGAGGGATTTCCCCATTGGCAAATGTCTGGTACAGCTGTGTCAGATGCCAGATATGGGAGTCATGGTAGCTTCCAGAGCAGCCAGCACACACATTCATTATTATGCCCTGGGCATCACACATGACCTGGCAGTTGATGGAGGGGAACCCCTTGCGGTTATAGTAGACCCTACCCCACTCACCAGCTGGTGCTTTGTTGCAAATGTGCATGCAGTCTATTGCACCCAATACCTCAGGGTATTCCGCTATTTGCTGGAAGAGACGCATATTGCTGGCCAATACCTCACAGAAATTTGGGAAATATACATGATCATCGACATGTGCTGACATAGCATTCAGGAACTGGTGCAGTACCCTGGATGCTGATGCCTGTGAAATCCCCATCATATCTCCAGTTGGTTTCTGGAAGGTACCTGTTGCTAGTATTCTTAGGCCAACACATACCTTGGTTTCCACTGGGATGGGTTCCCCTCTGTTGGTTCTGTGTGTGAGGCGTGGCATGCACAGCTCAACAATTTGCTGCATGAGGTCTCTGTCCACTCTATAGCGCTCCACTATCTCCAGCTCATGTAGCCCCTGGTAGGTAACCCTGGGCCTGTACACTCTTCTCCGTCTCCTCACCATGGGTTGCTCAGCAGCATTCGCATTGTCACCACCCTCAGCATGTTGCATATGTTGCCTTATAACAGCAATGGCAGCCCCTAACATTTATTTGTCTCAGTAAAGCTTTTTCAGTTTTCACTTCTATTAGCTTACTGCAGTGTTGCAGTGTCTCTGAGAAAAACAGAGTGGAAAGTTGTTTGCTGAGTTTTAAGTGCCGGGCTGGGCTAGTGTACTGCCTGTGTAATGGCCTGATTCTGATTGTTTTCACCTGCTAGCTCTGCTAGTCCTCCCTGTTTAACTTCCTACTATTTGTTGTGCTTCCTTTTCCCTTTCTGTTTCCTCAGGGGGCAGCACCGCACAGACAAGCGCACACCAGCTCACACTCGGGCACACATGCTTACACGGACTACAACTTGCTTATTCTTGCTAAAACGCACGCACACAGGTGCAAACGCGCTTACACAGGTTTCAACAACCTTACACTTGCTTACTCCAGCTTAAACACGTGCACACAGCCGCACACATGCGCACACAGGCTTACTCAGGTTTACAGGTTTCATTAATGACCTCCATACAGCCCCAAAAATGCTACTATGGTCTAATTTGCAGATGATTCCACATTGGTCTGCTTTGATAAAACTATGGCAAAACTACAAAACCTTGCACAAGAATCATTTCATCTGACAAGTCATAATTAAGTAAACTGCAACTCCTATTAAACCCCTCCAAAATAACAATCCAGTACTCTTTATTCCCAAGCAACTGTCTACATAGAAAACATCTTCCATCTTAACCTTTACCAGTAACACCAGAATCACACAGGTAACCCAAGCAAAACTACCAGGCATCACCATAGATGGACAGCTAAAACTAGACCACCGCATATCATAATGTGTAAAAAAAACATCAAAAACTCAAATCCTTACATCTCTATATATAGCTCTAAGGCATACCTCACTGACACAGCTAGGAAACTTATAGGCAGTGCTTTCCTTCTAAGCTTTAAGTCACACTGTAAACTCATTGGAGCAATGTTACAATAAAAGAGCAATGTTTGTCACCAAACTGCACTATAGAGGATACTCAAACTTTTTCTCCTGAAGACTTGGTCATGCCCTTGTCAACCCCCCACCTGAACTAGTCTCCTCTCTTCTAATCTTATCTGCTTTTCCCTATCAACTCTTTTTCTTCCCTGTACTTGGTCTAGCAAACTGTATTCATACTGTACTCCCTAGTGTAATATTCTCTAAACCTTTTAATTGTTATTTGTTCTATGCTATATAGTGTTCTCAAATTTTGGAAATTGGACTTAACTGTTATTTTACCTATGCATTGTACTGCTGTGCACACATTTTTGACTTGTACTATATTTCTGTGACCCTGATTTAATATTTTGTAAATATCATAATTGTATTATTTGTGGAGCTTTTCTCCTCAGGTCTCCACTGAAAATGGTCCCCTGGCTTAGTTGGAGTAACCTGGTTAACAAGCGTCAATAAATAATAAATAAATACTACAGATGGCTCTCAAATAACTTCATTGGTTAGAGCTCTATACTACTTAACACACACCCAACTGACAAAAGTACACAGTCTGTTCCATTAGCCTCAAAACTGCCTGTACCTAAACAACATCATTCAACCATACTCAACAAATAGGGCTTTACATTCTAGATATAAATCATTTGTCATTATTACCAATGCATGCAATAGTGCAAGTGACTGCTTGTGTTAAACGAATATGGCAAAAGCCTGGAACCACATTCCACTAACAGTGAAATCAATCCTAGAGCTAAGCTCTTTCAAAAACAAAATAAAATCTCAGCTGATGGACAAATGTCTCAGCTCCTGCATTCCTTCATCTATTTTTTTTTAACTAAAGACTGATTTCATCACCAGTCCAACTCTGTGCACATAGCCTATAGCTTTTACAATTTACTCCCAATCCCAGATGCTCCCCACCTCTCACTCTGCCATTGTCACATTCACTTTTGTATAGCTCTTCCTAAACTCCACTCACAGTTTCACCTATTCCACAGCCGTGCTAGTTCTACCTTTCTTCTCTCTGTTCCCACACACTCTTCTTACACAGTCTGTTTCTACCTTCACCCCTACTGCTACCTGTTTCACATCTCCTCCTTCTCACCCTCCTTTCTGCCTGTACTCCTGTTGCTATCCTTCTTAATAGTGATCACTAACTTGATACCCTCCAACCCACTAATGTACTTGTTAAGATTCTACAGTCATAATCTTGCCAAGAGGACTCTATACCTGTAATAGTCAGAGTTCACTCACTCTGGCCACTGTATACCTTTTATATATGGAGCACCATTCTGTACCTTTAATACTCAGAGAATACACAGAATTCACTAACTCTGGGCACGCTATACCTTTAATACTCAGAGTTCACTTACTGCAGGCACTTGATATAAGAAAGTGGGCAATAATTCTAGTGTTAACAACACTATGGTTTTCAATTTGGATATGTTGGTGGATAGTTATGCTATTAGGAAAATTATATATAATAATTGGTAGATTTTGAAAGGTAATGTTGATATGGTCAGAAGTTGGGGGACCACCCCTCTTTTGTTTTTAAGAGGAATATATGTATGAAAACCATTTTACAACATGATAATACTAGGACAAGGCCAACATCCACTGAAAAAACCTGGAGTAAATACAAATGTGTTTTTGCCTTATGTGTAGGTTAATCTATGAGGGGCCATTTCTTTTGTTGTATCATCTTGACAAAACCATCTCCAGTAAGGGTAGGTTCAACTGCAATAGTATTGCTACAGTTTACACTGGTGTCTGTACAAGTTGTAATGCATTTTACATTGGGATGAATACCTGAGCACTTAATAAGAGAATTAAAGAACATATATGTGCTATTAAACATAGGGATACAGATAAAGGGGTGGGGATTATAAAAACAATGTAGAAAAAGAGAGACATTGTAGCAAATTAGGCTTAAGGCTGATGAGTATCCAGGTTTGAATAGAACCATAAATATTAAATGTTTTTTGAAAACTAGGAGATGTATGGTCAGACTGAACACTCAATATAATTTTGAGTAATTATGAATGCTTATATAGTTTTATGTATTATGGTTTACAAAGTGCTTTAATATGATGCTATATATTTTTTTAATTTTAAATGTTAATGATTCAGGAAGTTAATGTAAAGTCAATTAATTGAAAGTAATTAATTTAGTTTGTAGTTAAGTGGATTTCTGTGATGGTTTGTTGTTTCTGAAGAAGTCTCTTTGGATGAAAAATGGAGTTAGTAAAGTTTAGTACGCTTAAAGAAAGTGTTTTCATATTGTTGCTGCATTGGTTTGGCCTCTAGTGGATAGTCTATATATTTATTTCTAGTCATCTTTTGGCCATTTTTCGGTTTTTGGTTTATAGAACAGCAAAATTACACTGCAAAATTCAAGTTCTTCAATAGTATAGTAGTACCACACTTTACCAAAACCAAAACAATTGGTCTTGATCTTAATTAGGCATCAACAGTCGGTTTACATTTGTACAGTCTTTTCAGTCTTTTCAGTGTTATCACACTTGAAAATAAAAATATAAACTCCTAACTATTCATGGTATGCTATCGGTGTACTATTGTTCCATCCATTTTATTATCTACCGACATTTTCAACATTTCTTTTAGACTGGTTAAGTTCTTGGTAGAGGGTTTAGAACCCACTACTGTAGTCTCTGATCATGACCTTTCCACTCTATTGCACACACTTCTTGGGACTTGCATCTGAACTTCTAGCAGTCTGATGTCTCTCTCAATATGACCTCCAGAACTCCACAATGTACTCATCTTGCCACTTGACGGACTGATAGCATCCTTTGATTCTGGCATCTGTATCACTCAGGACGCATCTCCATCATTCACTGTTCCCTCACACTTTTCCTTGTGGTCCACTCCAGGTGTGATTAGCACTCCCAGATATGTATTCTCTTGTATTGCCATCAACTCTACTGCCCATCTGATATTTCACAACAAAGTTGATCTGACCAAGTCCAGTACTTTACATCTGCCTGCATCAAACTTAAATTGTCACATTTGAACCCACTTAGTCACGTTTTCCAAATCCATGCTCAGACTTCCACACATCTTTTTCTTCTTTTTCTCATAACTTTTTGTCATCGGTAGGCAGAATATTTGCTGCCTCAGATATATCAGAAAGGAAGTAGACGGAATCTTTGCTGCCTCAGATTTGTCAGAAAGGAATACACCAAAGAGTACTATACCCAGAACTAAATCATACTGTACTCTACTGGTCACTTGATTTTCCTGGCGTTCTCTCTCTCACTGTCTCTCCTTCTGTCGCTCTCCTGCACACACTCACACACACACACACACACACACACACACACACACACACACACACACACACACACACACACACACACACACACACACACACACTCATATACACCACTACCATCCGTGTCCTACTGTTCACGCATGCATCAGTCTAATTCCTTACATTCGATCCCACCCTAACCCTTCCAGTTCTACACATAGTTGCCTTTCAAAGGCCTTGGTGAAACCCATGTAGACTATGTGCACCAGAACTCCCCTGTCAAGCTGTCTTATAATGCAGTAAGAAGACTGGGTCACGATTTACTCATATCTTTTTTTTTCTGGCATTGAAGCTATGCTGGTGGTTGTTCTAGTCTTGTCTAGTTCTGCATTACTTTCTCTATGACTGCTGTTAGACTGACAAGCCTGTAGTTCCCCATATTGTGTCTGTTTCTCCTCCCTTGCTAATATGTACTATACATAATGCTTTCTGGTACTCGAGCATTTCTGCACTAGCTGCTGATCTGTTGAAGATCTCTCTCCATCATGGATCTGCAAGCACACATCCCAGATTCCTAAGGATCCTAGGAGACAGTTTATTTGCTCTCTGTTCTTCATCATCCTTTAGGGAAGCCAGTTCCCTCAGTTTCATCCTTCTCTCTTCAGTCTGCCCGACATTACCTCCAGCACATCACCCTACATTTACTTTCTTTTGCAAAGAAAATGTCAGAGAATTATTTCATACCTCTCCTCTTTCTCCATCTTCCAACATCTCCTTAACAGCTGTACTCAGAAGGGCTATGTCTGTTCTTTCTTTCCTTCTTTTAGATAGCTATATCAAAACACCTTTCTTCCATGTCCTGTACTCTTCTGACAACTCCCTTTCAACTGCTCCATTTCTTTTGCTTCACTTCTGGTTGTCATGCTTATACTGTGCCTCCTGCACATCTCTCCACCATCTATCCAGCCTGTTGCAATACCACGTATGTTATCCTAACTTCACATGTGTAGGCATACTGCACTACTCTTCTTTCTGCTTTTATTGCCTCTTCCACAGGCAGGACAGCATAGAGTATTCTGTCCTTTTTGGTACAATCTTGCCACTGTTGTCTGAATATCTCATGGGACAAGACTTCATTCCACTCCTCTCTCCAGCAATACCTTGTAGATGGGAACCTCATAGTTTGTTTCTAGAAAATTCTGATTTTCTGTGACACTAACCATCTTCCTCGTATCCTCTTCTTGTAGTCATTCTTCTCTGCTAATCTTGATAACCAATATGCTGCATCAGTCCATCAGAGTTTCTCTATTCCTCAATTTTACCTGCCTCGGCACCTTGTCTAGGTACTGACCCTGACACTCACTTTCTTGTACTTAATAGGCTTGAATTCTTTTTTCTCCATGACCTCACATCCCCTTATATAGCTCACGCATTAGCTTCATCTCTCCCTCCCTTCTCTGTCAATCCTGAATAACCTGCACCAAGGTATAGCACCTAACCATGTTATGAGTCGCTACGTTTGTTGTACTTCCATCTTGTCAGCCTCTTTTTTCCTTGTTTACATTGCTTTAGAAATTGTTCCCCTTCTGCTCCTGTGGCATGCCATACTCTCTTTCATTTTAATTTAAAATTATAGTAATTGAAATGCACCTTTTTCTCCTAGCTCTGAACACTGTTTGTCTCTTTTGGGGTAAGATAGAGTCTGCTGCTGACAAAAAAAAAATGGTCTCCTCACCATGACTCTTGCCATCCTCCTTTCTGGCCCAAAACCTTTTCCCCTATCAACTGCTCTATGTGCTAGCTGATAGCAGACACAAAAAGCCTGGTGGTTCTACTCCAACCCCTGCTCTTCTGGCATCTCTCTGCCTCCTCCATAGCTTTACTTGGTACTAACTGTGGTGTCTCCACTGACATGTCTCTGGTCTTAACATGCACCTCAGCATTCATTAACCCCTCCCACTTAATGATCACTTTGGGTATTTACCTCCTCTGATTTTGGCAAATCTGAGCATTATACGTATTTAATTGCAATCTAATCATCTCATTTTCTTTGTCACAATACTTAATCCTGTCAGTAAATGAGCCTCCATTTACCAACCCCTTCCCTTCTTACCCCACGTTGTTTCTTACATCTTTACTTCCTATACTTTGCTTTACCAAGTCTATCCTCAACCTTCCCCCTTCAGTTCTATTAATCCTCAATGTTGCCTGCTATGCAAATTTCAAGTCATGTGTAAGGTAGTGGGTAATTACCAGTAACAGATTAACAGTCGCAAAGAGATGATGAAAATGTATAAGCACAGCAGAATGTCAGACTAATTCATAGAGTTTTCAGAAGCAATTGATGGGTACTTAATTCTGTTAAGATAAGAAAGCACATACAGAAAACATTTTTCCCCTAAAGCATTTCACAAAAAGTTTTGAAATGAGATAACAAAAATCAGTTTTGCTTTAATTAATTCAAAATGCATGACCGATATATAAGCCCTCTAGCCTACAAACACACTGTGAGGTTGCTTCATACATTAAATACTTACTTCCATAGTCAAAGAATATGAAAAAGCACGCAGTACTGGTGGTGTTGAGAAATAAAGTCCCGACTAAGACCCAGGTGACCCAAGTTAAAATGCTGGCTTTGCTACTTGATAGTGTAGACAGGAATGATCGGCATGACACTCCCAGGGATGTGGTCTCATCTGGCCACACCAACTGCTCCAGAAATAACCTGACTTCTTCAGTGGCATTTCCAGGTCTGTAGCAAGCTGGTGATGGTAGTCCTTGCATGTACATGTGGAGAAACATGCGCACACACAAAATGGAGCATAGGTGAAACAACTGCTTACATCTCTTCCAAGTGGAGGAGTTACACCTTAAATACAAAATTCAGTCACCTGCTAGTATACCAGCAAGGGCACAAAGTTTGTGATTTCTATCTGGATGGTGGTTCACCACATTGGGATGCTCCCCACCACTACAGTTACACTAGGCTCAGTTTCAGCTGATGGGGGCTAAATGGCTGGCAAGACAGAAGGGAAAAGCACTTAGATAAAAAATGTATAGTAAAATAAATGCTAAGTCAAGTTAAGAAAAAAAAAGATAGTAGGTTTTAATGATATTCATTGGGCTTCCAAAGTTACACTGCCTACACATCAAAATATATCTCTGCAAATCCACCAAATTTAAATTTCTGCAAAGTGATCTGTTCAACAAGACTGCAGGATCTGTAAAACAGTAAACTTAGAATGACCAAGTTTTTTTCAAAGCTGTGTGCAGCTGGAAAGTAGACATGCAAATGTAAACCATAAAACAGCCAATAAGATTGTAGTAAGTAGTGATTTCAAACATTAAATAAACTCAGTTTAATAAGAATAGGAACAGAGCAAAGACTTCAGCTGAAGCTGAAGTCAGCCCAATGCAGCTTCCATTTCTGAAAATGTTTACAAAAGGCTACAGATCTTGATCACTGCCCTATGAGCTGAGCAATAAGACTGCAGAATTTAAACTGCAAGCCAAGAACTGAAAGCTGTAAATCCATAAATGGAAAGCCATCACGTTCGTATGTAGTCGTTTCGTATGTTTTGAGTTTGCTGGTAGATTTATGATTTAGAGGGCTGACTGTCAATAAATGTTAAGTTGTAACCCTGATAATGTACATCTAGTAGTAGGTGAGAATATGCTAAGAATGTTGGAGTACAAGGAGGAAGCCATGTGCCATGTTAGGCACAGTGAGGGGGTAGGAAAAAGAAAACAAAAAGGCTGGTGATGACTGGAATGCATAAGCTAATGGGTAGCTGGGTGGAGATTAACCAGAGCACTTTGTATCCTGTGTGAAAACAATCACAGAATAACAGGGGCACACAGGGCCTTGTAGTGGTCAGCACCAGGCAGGCCTCAAATATTAAGTCACAATAAGCAGCAAAATGCCATGTCAGCAAAGTAGTGGAGGTAACAGCGGGTAAAGATTTAAGCCATGTAGATTCATGCAGACTGTTAAGTTTAATACACTTCTGTGTTCAGTGTCATGAAAGTTCTAGAAGCCTAGTATACCAATCAGGAGCCAGCTGTGATACAGCAATAAGATACATAATTAGGGAGATAATCCAAAGTAGAGAGAATAGGAGTAATTATCTTGGTGGACTCAGTTGTAGTACCACAAAACAGGAGAACATCCTTAAGAAAAAGCCGGTAGTAAGTTGAGCGTTAGCAGGCCAACGAGTAAAGGATACCTAAAATGGAGGAAATAGAGTGCTACAGTATCTAATTAGAGTCCGTGGGGAAATGAAGAGTGCCTTACAAAAATGAAAAAAACAGATTAACTTAAGAGGAGAGTAAGCAAGGAGTCAGGTAGTGCAACAAACTTCAGGAATGTAATAGCATTCTCAGAAATTATTAGTTAGAAGCATGAAAGTATAAAGCATTTTTAATCCCATATCAAGAAAGTGTCCCTTATAGGGAAAGCTGAAAAGAGACACATTAAAACAGGATAGCAAACAATCAAAGACATATGCTGTGGTGTCTTTTTTTGGATAGGAGTGAAAAAATGACACTGCTAGGGAGGAGAACAGCAGAAGCCAAACGGCTACAAAACATTCACCTGCTGCCATTGTTACTGGATACAACAATTCATCTGCAGATATCAGAATGTGCTGGATCTAGGCCAAACTCACAATGGCCAAACATGCAAATGTTGATTCAACTGAAAAATGCAGCCAAAACAGCATGTCCACAAAATATTTTTTTTTTTGTGGAATTTCCTCCTACACAGTGACTTTAAAGCATCAAATAAAGAGCTTTAAAGTAGCTGCAGTCTGAGGTAAGGGGGTTAGTTTTCCTTCAATGACCTTACCTGAAGGACGTTCTCTTTGGCTAGCTGTGAATTATCATATGACATATAAATTATAATTTATATGCTTCTAGGGGAGTGCAAATTATATAACACCCTACGCAATCCAAGTTTGGGCTCTCCATTACCCAGTTAAATTGATGGGTTCACAATGGTCATGAAGCTAAATACAAAAAGAATGAGAACAGCTGCAAGACGATGATGTAAAGCACTGAAGCAATTCACATCATTAAGGCCACCGAGAATGCAGCACTGAAAGTGTTTCTTTCCATTTTAGTTACATTGCAGTTTGCATGTGCACAGACTGGCTTTATCTTCAAGGAGTTACTTTAATGAACAAGTAATATTTGTCTAATTAAAGCAAAATTAAACATGTAGAGTATAATTAAGTCACAATCTGCAGCCTGCATAAAATAACTGTGTAATCTGTAGTACATTACCTTGCAATTCATAACACATTGTCATTCCTTTGCAAAAAAAAAAAAAAAAAAACAGAGTTATCAATGCCATATAATGCAATATAATGGAGATGACCTGCAGCAATAATATTTAATGCTGTATAGTCATCAGAATGATAATGTATGAGGTAAATGGCAACAGAAAGTGATATAGCAATCTCTCAGTGCATTAAACTCTTACATAGTACAAGCCCTAGAATTCAGGAAGGGTTAAAGAAAGAGGGTAAGCCCTAACACAAGTGACCACACTCAAGGTAATGTATTCCCATTCAAAAAACACCCTATTACACTGATTTTTCCATAAGCCGAAAAATCACTGTGGATGGTGGTTCCACCAGCCTTATTACAGGGTAAAAAATAATGCAGCAGAGGTAGCTAATGTTTATTAGTTATTTACTCTCCCCAGATATGACTGCAAATGCACCTTAATAATGCAGAGTGATTCAGGGAATCACTGGGCTGCATTAATTAATTTAGACAAAACATGGTGGTCACCTATTAATGTGAGATACGATTTTGCAAGTAAGTAGAGCAAAGGGTCAGAGGTGCCATAATGCTAGGGAGTGTGTGTGTGTGTGTGTGTGTGTGTGTGTGTGTGTGTGTGTGTGTGTGTGTGTGTGTGTGTGTGTGTGTGTAGTGTGTCTGTGTGTGCCTGTGTGTGTATGTGTTCTTGAGCATGTATTTGGGTGAGTATGTCTAGAAGTGAAATTTTGTGTGTGTGTGTGTGTGTGTGTGTGTGTGTGTGTGTGTGTGTGTGTGTGTGTGTGTGTGTGTGTGTGTGTGTGTAAGTGAGTGTGTATATTTTGAATATGTGCGTGAGACTATGAGCAGGATGCCTGTGTCAATGAGATATATGAGCCACCAGAGGAAATTACTGCCAGAAAGTGCATATTGGCACAGGTGGTAATAAAGAGTGACTCAAAGACATGCAGAATCCCTGCATAATTCAGAAGAATTATTTTATAACAAAACACTGACTCCTCTACAAACCTCATGCTAAAGTCTCCTAGGATAAGCTACCTGAGGAATATAAGCACAAAGGAGATAAGAAAGTCAATGAACTCCTGCAGTAACATCCTCATGCTAGCAGGTGGCAATAGATGAGGATGCACTGAAACTTTGCTCATCTACTCATAGGATGCTAGAAAGAGTTGGTACAACCAAGTTTGATCTTTCCCAGTCCAAAGTCTGAGTGCTATATACCAGCATCTCATATGTAGCACAAAACAGGAAGTACAAGAACTACATAAAATGGGTCAAAATGATCATCGAGTCAGGTTTCCGTTTTAAAAGTCATATCAGAATGCCACTGTTAGTCTGTTAGAACACCAGTCATAATGAAAATCAATCCAGCATTAAGATACAACACGTGGGCCATGACCTCAGGAATGAAGGTTGGACCTAAATGAACCTGTTTAATGGCAGTATCCATGGTACATTGAACAAGGTTGGTAAAAAGCCTAAGAGTATGATATGTCAACCCATGGCAGCTTCTACAAAAAACAAGTATCACTGTATATCCAGACTCTGCTGGCAGCTGACTACATACCCAGTCCAATGGTTTTTTGTTTTGTTTTGGTTTTTTGTAAGAATATCTAACCTACAAAATAGAGTACTAGCCTAGGAAATCTAGATGCATGGAATGGAAGGACAGATAACTGGTCTCTGCCATGGACAAAGAACCTCACATAAAAATAAAATAAAAAATACTACTTACAGACTCAGTAGAAGTGTGTTTGGTGGGTACAAGGAGTGAAGGAAGTTGTGGCAGGAATTCAGAAATTATTTTGGTATGGTTTTGCTACATATATGAAACTATACAGAAACAGAACAAGCTTACTTTAGATGCCTGGTATCTGGGTCTCAGATGTATGCAAAATCAACAGGCTTATGGTATGAAAATTTTAAAGATAGAAACAGAAAATGCCAAGAAGAAAATTAAAAAAAATCATAGACAATGGTTCAGGATTTGGGAAGAAAGCCCTGGAATGAGAAGTTGTTTGCCTTCTTTCATTCCTCTATAATTCCTGTGATGTCACCTCTCTGGGCCAGTAATCTGGGCCAGTAATCAAGGAGCTTGAATCCTCACCACTGACACTGGAGAGGGACATTCACTTGGAACAAAAATAGATACACACAGTATTTAAATGATGCAGCTTTCTGCATCAGACACAATTTCCTCTAAGAGCAAACAGGGAACTCAGTCAGTCAAGGTCCGGATTTCTCTCCCTGTCTCCTTCCAGGTCCCCAGTAAGACTCCCCACTGGCACAATTATAGAGTTGAGTCCTCAGCTGACTGTCCAAACCATGTCCTCCAGCACCCTCTCTGTGAAACCAGTGCTTCATGTTCTTGTTTCAAACAGCTGACACACACATTCTCTTTGAGATTTGATTTATACACATACACACATACAAGGGAAAGGCTGGCACAGATTTACTAGCTATACTTCCTTCTGCCCAGACTATAAGGTAGTTACTGCCAACAGAGACTCCAAAGCCAGTTACTGTAATGCTCCTTCAGGTGCACCCAATTATACTGAGTAAAATGAATATTAATACTAATGATAATGTTTTGACAAATGGAGTAAGGCTTTCGGTAGTGGTCACAGAGTCACCAAATAGCTATGAGTACTTTCAAAGGTTAAAATATTCTCCAAAGGACCAGCAGCAATGAAACGTTTAACTATATTTAATAATAAATAATAAAATAACATGAAAATACTAAATATCTATTTACAATAAACACCAGAGTTTCAATCCTAGGATATATTAAAATAACTCAGATTAATAGATTCACACAGAAACAGAAAAACAGTACTTAACTAATTTCACTATATTTTCCTGACTGATCTAAAGAACTGCTATTCTCTGGCCCCTTACTAGAACAAGGCAAGATGAAGTAGGTGAGGGGTTCTTCTTTGTCAGGTTCCAAGAACGCAGTGCTCTGAGACTTGAGTCTCATCTAGTATTAAAAACAACATTAAGTGATGGATTACAGAATGGCATCACATACATCTGGTCATCTGACTTCTGGTTCCCATACTACCCCATTTACTAGCAACTGACCCAGAATCTTGCACATATATGTCAATAATACACACACATAAAGCTTTGCTAAGATCTGTTGCAGCTTCTGGAAGTTATAATAAACCATTCTCTGATACAGACATTTCATCTCTGGCTGCAGTCAGAACTGTAAAACACAATCTTTATGGCCTAAATTAAGACATTTAATTTCTTACTATTTTACAAAGTTAGCTGGACTGACATTAACCTCTTCTCTTTCAGTATCCTCTGTTAAAACATATACATTTAATCATTACAATACAGCAGGACCCACTGTTGGTACATTTTTAACACAAGCAGCTTTACAAATACATTTTTCAACACAAGCAGTTTTACACATACAATTTTCAACACAAGCATCTGTATAAATCAGTTTGATATACAAATGACATATAACTCTTTACAAAATTCCACCTAGCTGTGTTGGCATATGTTACACATCCACAGCCCTACTTCTTCTGGCATAGCTGGCAATACCTCACATCATCACATCTCTCTCCTCCCTTTGAAGACTCAAGTTCATTTTTCAAGTGACCCTTGGGAAATGCTCCTTGACAGCAATGAGCCTGTATGGGAATACATTAACCCATACCCCATCTTGAGACCCCATCTGCATTGGCATTGCTAAACCCACTACATTGCTACACTGCCATGTCATATGCCTGCAACCCAAGGCTCTACCTTAGTAACTTGGCATTTTGCTTGCTGGCTCAATGTAGCCATAGCTCTCTCTCAGACCCTTCCTGCCACCTACTGTGAATACTTAGCACAAGGGCCTCCCTGCCATGGTAAGGTTTCATTCATGTTAACATGGTACAATTTATGCCCATGCCTCCTGCCTAGCAGTTCTACCATGTAGTTAACATCAATGACGTTCCTTCCTTACCACTTTTAAGGGTCCCACACAAGCTGCCTGCAGCTAACTGTCTGGTAGTAATGAGAATCATAACCCATGGTCCCACAGCATACACTCAGGCTCAAGGATTCCTGTCATACAGACCCCTTTCTGCTGTTGGGCTCCTGCCAGGTTCTCCTGGTCCAAGCCCATGAGCTCCCTAAGCCTTGTCCTGAGGTTTAGGACATATGCCACAACAGACTCCTTGTGGGATTCACACTCATCCTCCCACTCATCATGAATCAAATCTAAAGGCCATGTCACCCTATGTCTATACAGCAACTCAAAGGGTGAAAACCCCATGGATTCCTGGGGTACCTCTCTGTATGCAAACAGCAGATGGGGCAAGTATTTGTTCCAATCTCTCTTAAAATGGTCTTCAAATGCCCATAGTATGGTCTTTAGTGTAGAGTTTAAACTCTCCACAAGACTATTAGTCTGGGGATGGTAGGGCTGGTCTTCAGGTGCTTCACTCTACAGCACTTCCACAGACAAGCCAGCAGGTCTGACATGAAATTAGAATCTCTGTCAGTCAGTATTTCTCCCTACCCTGCTGAAAATCTCTAACAAAGCATTGGCCACCTTTTCCGCCTTGACAAAAGACAGAAACACCACCTCAGGGTATCTAGTAGCATAATCAACTACCAGTAGGATATACTTCTTCCCTGTGAAACTTGGGGTATTGAGAGGCCAGTATCCATAACTACCCACTGAAATGGTTCTTCAATCACAGACAAAGGCATCAAAGGAGCTTTGACGTTGTTTTCTGCCTTGCCTACTTTTTGGCACTGCTCACAAGTCCTGCAATACCCTGTTACATCCCTTGCAATCCCAGGCCAATTAAAGTTCTGCATAATATATTCTGGTATGCGTTATGCTCATATGACCTGCAAAAGGAATGTCATGGGCTATGCCTAGAAGTGCCACAGGGTAGGCTCTAGGCACTACCAACTGCTGTATTACCTTACCCTCTAGCCCTCCTGTATCTTTTGTATTAGTACATAATAAACGAGTCTTCGTGGGTTCTGTTTAAGCAGCTTTATTATATACAAACACATCACTGTAAAGGCTTATTTGACTATCGCTAAGTAACTTATATACAAACTAACTGCTGTGATCATACATGCTCACTCACTGGCTGCTTCTACAAAACCTTGCATGCTTCTTAAACACATAGCACACACACACACGTTACACTCTGATCTACTTATTCTCTCTTTAAGAAATAGATTGTGCAATTTGTCATGAGACTATTAAGCATTCAGAAAATCACAGATAATCGATAGGCAAGCATTATACAATACTAAGTACATTTTATATACTTAGTATATATATATATATATATATATATATATATATATATATATATATATATATATATATATATATACATACATACACACACACAATCAAGTTCACGTTGATGTGTATTTCCCACTAGTCTTAGAAACTCATCCATACCGTGTGACATAAAATTGGGAATTAGATTTAGCAACTGGAACAGTTTCTGCAAAATGGTTGACCTGTGTAATGTTCATATTACTTTCTGGAACAGAATCAAACTTCTGAACACATTCTGGTCAGGAAACAATGTCTGACTCATTCTTTGATTTAGAGTTTGCATCACAGATGCAATGTTTTGATTGCAGTGATGATGGTTCTAGTACAAGAAGAAGATGTCTGCGATTCCTCCTATACTCCATATTCTCATAGCTTACCAAATAGGATCTCAGCTCAGCATAGACGCCTGTAATCTGTCCTATTCAATCAAAACCTTTCATTATCTGGATTTATACTGTCTCTCCTTCCCTCAATGAATGAAGTAATCTGCTTAATTTGTCATAACTAGATTTCTGGATATTACGCTTCTTAAACAACTGCGCCTTTATGGTTTTATTGTTCTTAGAGTTAGGCTTTAACAAACTGCATGAAATAAGTAGCATAGTTCTAGTTTGTCTGGAAGGTAGTCTTTGAGCAGGTGAGCCAAGAATATTGTCACAAGGTATGTTTCTGAGATTAAATAAATTTAAGAATACATCAGTATTGTCACATTTTGACTTCTCAAGTAATTATTTTATACTCTGTACAGCATGTTCAGCTGGATCATTGGACTGCAAATATTCAGGACTACTAGTGACATGTACAAAGTCCCATTCCCTCACAAACTTCTGAAACAACTAGCTAGTAAATTGAGTACCATTGTCAGAATAAAGTTTGTGTGGACTACCATGAACTGAGAAATGATGTTTCAACTTAGTGATAACAGCTGTTGAGGTTAAGATGGGTAGCAGATCAATCTCAAACCAATTTGAATAAGAGTCTACCAAAACTATAAAGTGCTGATTTTTCCAGTCAAATATATCAGCTATAGTAGACCAATGTAGTTCAGGTATTGGATTCAACTAAAGCAGTTCTCTTTGCAAATAGGTCTGATACTATTACATACTGAAGAAGAAGAAATAACTCTATCAATGTCCTTTGATAATGAATGCCAACATATTAATTATCTTGCTCTTCTCTTAGTGGACATCAACAAACCTGGGTGACCATGGTGCAAAATCTGAACATATTCTTGCTGTAAGGAAGCAGGAACAATGATTTTAGGACCTTTGTAAATAATACCATTGCCTATCAACAATTCACCTCGGTAAGGAAAATATGATTGCACTTCAGGTGATAGGCTAGATTGCTTTGACAGCCATCCGGCACTGATGTAGTGACTAAGCTTTTGTGAAATTAGATCAGTCATAGTGAGATCTCTTACCTCATCAAGTCTAGTTGTGGAAAAATTATGTGTTGACATCATATCAAAGTCAAAAGTTTCAGCATCAAGCTGTTCTGTGGTATTTCTAGGCAATCTGGATAAGGTATCAGTCAGATAGGGCAATTTGCGTTAAATGTAGACCATTTTGAAATTGTACTTTTGCAATATGAGCATCATTCTTAATAATCTCACTGGAGTGAAATGCATAGGCTTCTTTGGAATGGTAACAAGAGGTTGATGATCTGGTTCAATCTGGATAGCTCAACCATAAATATAATCATGAAACTTGGAAGATGTGAAAACTATAACCAAAAGCTCTTTCTCAATTTATGCATAATACATCTCAGTCAGAGTTAATGTCCTAGATGCATAGGCTACTGACCTGCCCTCTTGAAGAATATCTGTGCCAAGACCAAATTTTGAAGCATCACAGGAAAGAACAACTGGTTTGTTGTCATCATAGTATCTTAATGTAGGTGGGGTGCTAATTTTCTGCTTAAGGTCATCAAACGCCTTCAGATGATTTCTAACCATGACCATACAACATTTTTGTGTGTTAGCTCTCAAAAAGGTGCTGTCAACTCACTGAAGTCTGGAATAAATTTGCCTAAATAGTTGACCATGCCCAGAAAACGCTGTAAACTTTGCACATTGTGCAGTGCTGACATCTCTATAATTGCTGTTTGCTTGGTAAGGTCAAGTCTTAAGCCATACTTGTGAGCAAATGTCCTATGTAGGTCACTTCTGGAAGTCTGAATTTGCACTTTAAAGGATTGAGATACAAATTTACTTCACATGCTCTGTTTAGAAATTTCTTAAGCTTTCTGTCATGCTCTGCTTCACCAGTGCCTCCAGCTAACAGATCGTCCACTATTATGGCACAAGGATAACCTGAAAAAAATTGTTCCATCGCACGCTGAAAGACTTCACTTGCAGAAGTTTTTCCAAATGGCATCTTTGGAAACCTGTATCTGCCAAAAGGAGTACCAAAAGTAGTGAGAAATGAGGATTTGCGATCAAGCATCACTTGCCAAAATGAACTCTTTGCATCCAAAACAGAAAATACAGTGACATTTGCTATTAGAGCTGCAACTTCCTCAACTGTGCACATTGGATTATATGGTCTTTCTAATGCCTTGTTCAAATCTCTAGGATCAATGCATATTCTGATTTTGTCTGAGCCTTTCCTGTGGACAGCTACCATAGACGACACCCATTCAGTTGGTTCTGTGACTGAACAAATCACACCTTGCTGTACCCCTTGCCCAACTGAGCTTTAACTTTATCTTGCATTGCAATTAGAACTCTTCTTGCTGGTCTGACCACTGGAGTGACCTCTGGGTCTAACTTCATGGAATACACAACTGGAAGTTTGCCCAACTTGTCATCAAAAACATCAGCATACTCTGAGAAAATGGCTTCTGTAAAACTTGAACTTGGAACTGCTTTCACATGATGAACCTCTTTAGCAAAAGAAAGCAGATGCATTCTCAAACTATCTTTGAGACCTAGTAAAGATTGCACTGGTTTTGACACTATGTAGAATAAGTTGTAACAGTTCTCAGCTAAATAACAGGAAAGTATTACTGAACCTTCCATTTGAATTTCTTCACTTCCATATGCAATAAGTCTCACACTGCTGGTTACATTGAGTTGTTCGTTAGTTCTCACTTCACTCCTTTTTAATAAGTTTACTGCATCAACCCTTTCTCCAAGTACTGATATACCATCCAAATAGGAAGCTGACTGTTTCGGCTCTACTTGATCAACTTGCTTTTTTGTACGAACTTTCTTTACAACTGACTGAGGCTTGCTTGATTTGCAAAACTTTTGGAAATGGTTCAATTTTTTGCACTTGTGGCATTGTTGACCAAATGCTAAACACTTCTCTCTTTTAAATTCATGATTTGCATCACACCTGCGACAGTTAACAGTAAAGCTAGACTTGTCTTTTGCTGACTCATGTTTGTATTGCATTGAGTTGGCTGCGAAGCTTGCATTTTTTTCTGGAACTTTCTGGAAAGCTTAGAACCTTCTTTGTAAAGCCTGTGGTTGCCCCTTTCTTAGGCCTGTTTCTGTTTGCCACATGTTGCATACTATCTATGTTTAGGGTTGCCAGCTTTCTTTGTGGCTAAAACCAGACTAAGGTCATACCCCTCGCATCACCCATAATCCCACCCATTCCCACCCCCTCTCCCACCCATGGTCCGCTCATTTTGTGACATTACAGTGACATCAGCTGATGAGAACGCCCTATTTTTCTGTTCTGGATGCCGCAGAGCCGTTTGGTGAATAATCTACTCCTATTGGAGTATTGAGAATAGGGGCACGGTAAGCCATGTTATCCTTACTTCATCATTAACACTCAGTACCAGATGGTACAATTTTTCCCACCCACACACGCGCACACTGGAATTAGATATTTATTAGTGAAGTTATGAAGTTTGTCATTTAAAAGTATAAGTAAGACTCTTGTGTACATTAAATGTAATGCTTGCTGCTGCGGAATTGTATGCTGCATCATTTTATATAAGTGTTTGAATTTAATACAGAAAAAGAAAAAAATACATGGGTAGAACAGAGATATTGTGTATTTAAACAACATGAAGGCAAAAGCATGCCAACAATGCAGAAACAATGTAAGAAAGTTAAAGTCTTATGTAATTTACATGCATGGCATGGTAATAATACTGAAAAGTGCTAGTGGATATAATGCACATTATGATCAAGACGATTTTGTCTAACGTTTAGTTTTTTTACACTTTTTCCACTTTGTGATTTATGTTTAACAGAAATTATCGCTAGAGTCATAATACTATATGCACTGTATACAGTATCACCAACAGCAGAAAATAGTACAAAAGGACAAAGGAGAGTGGATACTCAAGAATGCAATTTTACCTAGGAGAGTGTCAGGGGCCTAATAATGACTCTAGAAAGAATTGCTTCATTTCCGCTTTGAATTGTTGATAGGTTTATAGTTTAGCCAACTATTCCTTGTGAGACTTAAAACCCAGCACCTTGTGCTTGTAAGGCAAACACCTTGACCATTAGGCCACCCTCCCAACCCCCTTAGTAATTTACGATTCTGATTTGAAGGAGAATGGAGCTCCGAATCCTGGTATTTTATGATTTTGTTATCTATCAAAAGAAGATGTTTATCAGCAGAGCTGAGAGTAAAACTCTATGACAGAATTTAGTGTACATTATTTTTCAGAATAGTGGACTAGTGGTGTGCAACTAGTAGTTGTGTGAGAGTCAAGCATGCGATAGGTCTAGCCAGTCAAAGTGTCTTAAGACACTGATGAGAGGTGTTACGGTGTACGGTTTGTTCGGTGGTTAAAGAAAATGTATACACTTCTTCTGTGTCATATTTTTTTAACCAGGTGAAACCTTTTGAATGCAGATTTTCTGATGACACGTGTGGCCGACTCCCAGTTTAAGCATTGTAAGCCTTTCATACAACTGAAAAAAAGAATATTTTGTGTTCAGTGCTGGCTTTAGCTGATTTCAGAAGGCCTGCTATCCTATATAAAGGTGCAGTTGAAACAAAACATCATTTATTTAACAGCAACAGCAGCAGTTTGGAAAATCTTTTCCATTTCATAGCTGTCATCAGTAAGCTAGCAGTGCCACTGCAAGGTAAAACGGGCTTCATCGCTGTTGTACATTTACAGTGTCATTGCATGCAGAAAGCTCTGTACTCAACAAGACACTAATAAATATTTTTAATTTATTCCTTATAACTAAAATAATCTGTGCAAGCTCCAGACTTACCACAGTCATACCTCTTATTAAGTTTCTTAACATCCTCAAATGCAACAGATTGCAGAGCAGTGGCTAATGTTTGCCCATCTGCCCAGACGTACACATTTTTTTAAGCAGATTATTGAATATATACAACAATATGGCATACTAATAGCCTTGTCAACAAGACCAAATTAGTCTGATTGCAAGTAAACAGCAAAAGTAAACTTAAAATTGTAGACACTGTAGCATTTCATTAAGAGACTTTAGAATTAGACTGACAAACTCAGAAATTGAATGTTAGCAAAAATGTGCTTTTTTTTCATTTCTGCATTAAATAAACTGTACTTGAGAGACTCTCTATAGTGAGCTTCTCTTGCCACAAATTTATTTAATGTCCTGGCTTGTCTACACATGCTGCTTCACTATTGGCATTACCAGCATTAATCTGTCCTGCAAACTAACACTTTGCTCAAAAACACTTTTAAATGGTGTATTTTCCTCTTCAAAAATTTCTTTAAAGATTTCAAGCAGTCATCCCAGATGTCTCCTATATGGGCTAAGCACAGTTGAAACTTGTGGCACCTCTCTGATTACAAGGAGTAGGGTAACTGGCCTTATTTTTTTCTACCTCTACAAATCAAATGCACTACCAATTGAGCACTGAGACTGACTGGACTTGAAACAATTAGCACCTCGTTCTAATTAATGTAATGTAAAATAATAAATGGAATGCTGCTCCAAGTCCAGAAACAGTGTTTTATTCATAGGTCCATAGGTTCATAGGTAGGTACTAAGCTATCAGCCCTAGGGCCTATACAAGCCCAGCCAGAAAGGTACCCTGGCTTTTGCCACCCAAGAAAATTATTTTCCTGTGCCACTGTCGAGCAGAGCCACAGAAGTGATCCCCAGGGTAAATTTCTTATTTCCCATCCAATCATCAAGATTTATTTATTTATTATTTATTTATTTGCAGTTGATTTACCAGGATAGTTCACTGGGCCAAAAGAACCCGTTTTCAATGGAGTCCTGGGGAGAAAAGCTCCAATACAGACAAAAATTAGGTACATACAAAAACTACAATAATAATTATACAGAGTAAGAGATAAAACATTTAAAACATTTAAGCTCAAAATTCAAGAAGCATTCAAAACAATACAATCTGATGAGGAATAATGTCGGGTGAATACGTTGAAAACAGTAATGTAATATGCATTCAGAGAAGTTGTTCAGAAGGAAACATAAAATTACATTACAGAGTAAATATTCTGAGGGAACATAAGCTTTGATAGGTAGAGTTATGTATCATAAGCGTGAAGGAGGATGGGATATCATAGATTTATAAGGGGAGGGAGTAAGAACAGTCCCATTGGGACCTTAGATATGTATGAAGAGATTTTTTGAACATGTACATTTTTTGAACATTTTTCTTGAATAGTGCTAATGAGGAGCTTTGTTTGATATTGATAGGTAGCTTATTCCAGAGTATGGGAAGTCTCTGGGACAGGAATCTATCCCTCCGGAATGTTCTGTTTATTGTGTTGACAAGGTTTAGGTCCCTCTAGCATGTAGCTCGAAGGCATTGGGATTTCTTTAAGTGGAGCATGTCCAACAGCTCTGGGTTTGACATAGCTTTGTATTTTAGGCAGAGATCATCTCTGAGTAGGCAATATGCGATGGAGTAAAGCTGGAGTTTTTTGAGATGGTCTGCATTAGGCATCTGTTTGAGGCTGGTAATCCTCTTTGTGAGGTATTTCTGCAGCCTTTCCAGTTGTTGTAGATGTCTTGTGAGGTACATACCAAAAGGGGCATTGTACTCTATAATGGGTCTAATGAGTGATGAGTAGAGGGGAACAATGACCTCTTTTTTCTGGATGAGAAACCTTTGTTGATGAGGTGTGCCATGTATAAGGATTTCTTGACTACTGTGGCGATGTGATTTTCAAAGGAGAGACTACTGTCCACCTGTGTCCCAAGGTCTCTTATCACACTTTCGGTGTTAAGTAGACTACCGCCTATGTGGTAGTTCATGGGTACAGAGCTTTTACCAAAAGGGATGACAATACACTTTTTGGCATTGAGCTTGAGGCCATGGCTTTGACATCAGGCATTTGACACTGTCTCAGTGAAGCCCTTTTGTAGGATGTCCACATCATTAGGAGTTTTGATTATGGCTCCTAGTTTGCAGTCATCTGCGAATTTCATTAGCCAAAGACCTTCTATGTTAGCATGTACTTCAGAGAAGTAGATACCAAACAGGAAAGGACCCAGGACTGAACCCTGTGGTACTCCACTTGTCACTGGTCTGAAGTCTGATTTGGAGTCTGCTACTTTCACAATGTGGGTTCTGTCAGTGAGCCAGTTGGCAACCTATCTTGTGACATAGGGATTTATACCTAGTTTAGTAAGTTTATCTATAATTCCAGCATGAGGGATGGTGTTGAAAGCCTTGGCAAGATCTAGATAGGCTGTGTGAACCATCTTACCCTTGTCTACGACTTTGGTGACTGCTTCAAAGACGTCTGTCAGGTTTAGGAGACATGATCTGCCTTTTACAAACCCGAACTGGGTGGGGTCCAGAGTTTGGAGATTACCAATGTCTTTGTTTATAAGTTCCATGATGATAGGTTCCATGGCCTTGCATACCAGGCTCGTCAGACTAAAGTTCCTGGTGTCCGTGGTGGCTCCCCCCTTGTGGAGTGGGATAACTGTCGCTGTTTGCCATTCAGCAGGCACAAAGCCTGAGGTGAGGCTATGATTGAACATGGTACTTAGGTGGGGTGCCAGTTCATTCTGTAGTCCATGTAGAATGCAGCCTGGGATGTTGTCTGGTCCCATGGATGCTGTGTTCTTGGCTTTGGAGAGTGTGGTTTTTACCTGTGCAGTCGTGATTACAGGAACTTTGCATTCTTCCGGTATAGAGATGGGCCCTTTAGGGGGTGAAGGGGGGGGTAAAGTTAGCACTGAACCTATCTGCCAGGATGTTGGCAATATCAGTTGGGTCTGTATATTTAGTGCCATTGTGCTGTAACTCAGGGCAGATCTGAGTGTTGCCTTTGAGATTCTTGACATAGCTATACAATGCTTTGTGGTTGTCTTTAGAATCAATGGCGATTTTGTTTTTTGTAACTAGCTTTGGAGGATTTTATCAGGGATAGCAGCTTCTTACAGAGGCTGACAAGGGAGCTCCTCCACTCATGGGATTTGACTCTCTTTTGCAACAGTTTCTTCCTTCTGTTGTACAGTTTGTTTATGGCAGGGGACCACCAGATTGGCTTCCTTTTTTTGGAGGATAGTGTCTTGGTTCTGTTTGGGATAGCACGATCCATGCACTCTTGTAAGTGCTTATAAAATGCAATTGTGTAGGATTCAGTAGCCGTAACTGTATTGTCCATCTGCATGGGTGTCATGAAGTTCACCACTTCTGTCTTAAGAAGCATGATGTTGGCTTTGGAGAAATTTTTTACCATGGTCTCCTTAATGGGGGGTGGGGGCAGGATGTGGATATTTAGGGTGATTAGCTGATGGTTGGATCGGACCAATGAGGCAGTCACTCATGTTGGTAATGACTAGATTTAGGATATTGTTGCTCCTGGTGAGGGTGTGGATAAGTTGATCCAGGGCATTCGAGTTTATGAATTCCAGAAAGCATTGAGTGAAGGAGTTGGTACATGAGCAGTTTTCCCAGTTAATGGTGGGGTAGTTGAAATCGCCCATTATTAGGATGTTTGGTTGAACCCTAATATTTTTCAGTACATCAAGAAAAGAGGAGTGGGAATCTTGGGGCATGGTGGGAGATCTGTAGCAAGCTACAATTTGGATTGCAGTTTTGCCCAGAGTTAGTTAACCTCGGATGCATTATGCTGAGCAACTAGGCTGGAGGTGTGGATATCCTTAATGAATATGGACACACCTCTGCCTTTGGTGTTCCAGTCTAGGTTACATGGCCGAAAAGTGTGGTATGAGTTATAGCCTGGTAATGCAGGGGTGCTCTCTGGAGCCTTGAACCAGGTCTCAGTCACTGCACAGATATCGATGTTCTCCATTTTAAGGAATGCCTCGATTGAGTGCATTTTGAGATTTAGACTTCTAGCATTGAGTAGCATCACCCTCAGTTTTTGCTTGCCTGTTCCTGTCACAGTGGTGAATTTGTCATTTAAACCTTGCCTAAAAAAGGCACTATAGGGGTGGCAAGAACCTTAGCCAGTATACCAGGGGTGACAGGTGCAGGCCATCTCTGGCAAACATTCATGGTCTGTCGACCATGTCATCCCAGGCAGACAGATACTGGATCCCTTTAGAATGACACCAGAAGCTTAGCCAATTGTTGAAGTCAATCATTTTGTCCTTGTACTGTGGTATAATTCTCGGTGATGGCAGAATGCTACTCAGGGCTAGGGTCATACCTGCCTAGGCTACAAAATCGGAGAGCTCTTCCATGTCTCTTTTCATGTAGTCCAAGGAGGTATGTTTCAGGCCATTCACATGGACAATGACAGAGTCATATTTGTACTTGTTGTGGAGTGACCTGAGTGCGTGGGTTATGTGGCAGATCCTGGCACCCGACAAGCAGCTGACACTAACCTTCTCCTTGTTTAGCCTGGTGAGTGGGACATCAGTGTTCCTGACTGTAGAGTGACCTATGACTAGTGTGTTGGGTACATTTTGCCTTATTGGCTGTGGTTGAGTGGCACACTGAGTCTGCGGGCTATGTGTCGTTTGGGTTGTGTTGGAGGATGGAGGTTGCTTGCATTTCTGCTTTGGAGAAGCTTTGGAGGTCTCTGTGCTTGAGCAGATTATTATTGAGAGCCTCCACAAATGTTTTCGTGTTTCTATGTGTGAATTTTTGGGGTGTAGATTTAGTGAGACCATGTAATGAGTGTGGTGTGGTGCAAGTGTTTACCTTCTCCTCTTGACTGTCAAGTTCAGTCTTGGTTGGAGAGAGCTTTACCTCCAGTTTGGCCAGATAAGTGCATCTCTTACAGGTTGTAGTGTTGGGTGGTAGGAGGAGAGGTTGTCTGTGTACATGAGGCAATTTCTAAATTGCCCCAAGATGCCCAGAGTCATCAGATAAACAGGAGACAACACTGGGAGCTGACCCTTGGACATGCCAGAATAAAAAAAATATTTTCCTCTAGATAAGTGAGGAAAGTGAGTACAAGAGCTGTTTTTCTCTAAGCAAGTGAGGAAAGTAAGTACCAAAACTGTTTTCTTCTCGGTAATGAGGAAGGTTGAGTGCTGTAGTAATTAGTATCTTATTTAGTGCTTACAACAAGTTCTGAACAAGTGCTGAGCATGAATAAGCAAATTCAAGTGCTAAAACTAAGAATCTGTATCTGGACTAAACTAGTTACAGGAAAGGGGGGAAACAAGTGCAAATGCAGGCTTTTAAATCAGAAAGTTGAGAGAGATGGAAAAACTGCCCAAACGGCCAATAACTACAATTTCTGGGCCAGAACCACTCCTTATGTGGTAGATAGGTTATCTAGTGCTTACCACTCCCCCTGATAAGCTAGAAGAATTCCCTCCAACCCAGAAATCTTGGGAGACTCAGAAGTTTACATACAGTCCTGGATATAGCAAATCTGAGTCTGGACTACACTAATTACAGCACAGGCAGGAAACAGGCTTAGGTTTTTTTTTTTACACAGAAAAGTAGTTAAAACAGCAGTAAAAACAATTAAAATGCAGTGAAAGCTAGCACACTTGAGTATGTAGCAATGTTAGACCAAACAGTTTAAAAAAATGCAATTAACTTAAAAATGACTAAAAACAAGTACAGGCATCTATTAGGTAGAATGAGGTAAAGAGATGGTACTGGGGGGAGGGTCCCAGATCAAATCTACAGTGGGGGGGGACTGCAAAAGCCTCCAAATTTAAATAAGACAGGAATAGGGAGAGTGGATAGGGGAAAAACAACACCTTCAGCAGAGATCTGAAAAACTATACAGTGAAGCAAAAATAACAGTGCACAACTCTGAAGTCAGACAGCAATGATATAAAATTAGTCAAGCAACAATTAACAATACACAACTCTGAAGTGCCAGAAAAATATACTTAGCTCTGTATATCTCTAGATAGTTTGAAGAGCACTCTGTCAGGACACAGAAAGGCTCCAGCAACGATATTCAATCCCGTAAGCGCTAACTATTAGAAACAAAAGCGCTTACCACAGATTGAATACAATACTGTTTGTGAACTCAGAGCAGCATATGTCAACACAAAACATCAGCATGCCCTCCCCCCCAGCAACTCTTACCTGGAAGCAGCAAAATCACTTGGGCATTTCAGACGGCATATGTAAACTCTCCATGATGAAGGCTGTACTGTTCTTTATTTTAAAATTGCACGGGCGGCAGGAACACACTCAAACATAGACATACTGGACCATACCATGGTTTTGCAGCTGTAAACTTGAGGGGGGTGGTGCTCCTCTCCCTTTGCTCTATGGTTCTGGCTCCTATGTAACAGTGGCACAAAACCTGGACTTCACGTGTCCAGTTTTGAATGAAATTTCTAATTGGACATTTTGTTAGAAAACTGGACAGTCTGGTCAAAAAACGGACATCTGGCAACCCTATCTATGTTTTCGCTGGAGCTCATCGAAACCATGCTTTTGTCACTCGTAAGCATATTAGTATGTCTTTCTGTCACCTCATGGATCTGAAAAATCTCTGTTGCTTTACTTAATGTCAGATCACTGTCACAAAGCAAAATCTTTCTCACTGCAGCACTACTAATACCACATGCAAGTCTGTCCTTTATTAGATCATCTTTCAAATCACCAAACCGACATGTTTTAGCTTTGTTTCTCAAGTCAGTTATATAAGCTACAAAAGTTTCCCCTGGCTTCTGATTCCTTGTGTAAAACAAATGCCTCTGTAATGTAATGTTCATCTGGGGGTTGGACTTATCTCTGAACTTGCACTTCAAACACTTGAGGTCTTCCCTTGATTCAGCTTGCACAATAATATGGCGGTCTGCACACCTTCACCTTCATACACTGCTGGTATACACTTCATACAGCCAAACTAATAGTACACCACACTACCTGTCATTTCAAATTACTCCTACTACACACCCACAGGCCCATTGCTTATAGTAACCAAATCCACTATTGTCTCCTCCTCATTGTCTTAACTCAATACAGAGACATTCACCCCAACCCAGGTCCAAACAACCCTCATTCATTTACCATAAGTCTAAAAGACCAACATCTTCACTTAATAACAATCAACACATGTAGTATCTATAATAAAGTTACTGAATTGCATGCCTGGTTAGCTACTCACACTCCACATATCATTGCAGTAACAAGGACATGGTTAAAACCACATATCTCCAACACCAAAATTCTTCCTCCAGCGTATAACATCATTCGCTCCAACAGATCTCATAAAAAGGGTGGAGGCAAAGTACTGATCTATTAAAATACATTAACCATTTCCACATACCCAAAACCAGTACTCACTTTTGGAAACCTTGAATTGCTACTTATATCACTCCACATGAATAACAACAAACACATACGTATTACCATACTTTACATTCCCCCAGGCCATAACATTCCTATTCTTGAAGATTTCCTATCCTGGATAAACCATAACATATCACAAGACAACATTATCATGGGAGATACCGACATCAATTGGCTAAACCTTATTTCTAACTCTCCACTCAACAGTATAAACCTACACAGCTTCACACAGCTTGTTACAACCCCACTCCATGGCCTGTCCACTCCCTCAGAATCTCGTTTAGATTGGATATTAGTGTCACACCCTCACAAGTACTCTAACAAAGACACCCTCCCAAACACATCTAGTGATCATCTACCTGCATACACACACAGAACTCACTCTCAAATATCTAAAACACACTGCTATACAACATCCAGAAATCTCATCCACTTTGACCAATCCACATTCATAAATATACTGAAAGCACAAAACTGGGGCCCACTAAAAACTCTCCACTTAGTTGACACCGTTAACTACTTACACAAAATCTTTCTTGAACCCTAAAGGCCTAGCACCTATTCAAACCAAACAAACTAAGCAGACTCACAACCCATGGCTAACTAAACAGACTAAACAACTTCTCCTTCACAGAGGCCATGCATGTTAAAAATGGATAAGGAATAGATCACAACTAAATGAAACTGCCTATAAAACTCTCAGAAATAAAGCAAACAAAGTAGTCATAGAAGATAAAAAAATACTTTTCCCATAATTTAACTACCCAGTCCAAAAACCCAAAAAAGTTCTGGAGATCTGTCTCCTCTCTCCTCAACCCTGGCAACACATATAACCCATCTCTCTCACCTGAAAAAAACCCTCTGAAAATTGCCCATGACTTTAATGTGCATTTTATCACTAGTATTCAAAACCTAGTCAAACCTTTTCCCATCAAATCTCAGGACCCTACTGTACCCACAATTGATTGCACCTCCTTATCCCCTTCAGATACCTCAACAACTCCTGCCTTTACAATTCAACCCACACCTACCTCTCTCATATTCAAACTACTAACCAGACTAAAACCCTGTTCTCCTGCTGCTGATAACCTACCTCCTGAATACCTTCAACTTGCTAATGAAGCAATTGCACTTCCAGTTAACATACTCATAAATCTCTACTTCGGAATGTTATGTTCCTCAGCTATGGAAAAAGTCCATTATAACTCCCTTACACGAAGGAGGAAATTCCTATGACTTCTTAAATTATCGCCTCCATATCAATACTCTCTCCTTTATCAAAACTCCTAGAAAAATGCGTCCAGACTCAATTTCTTAAACATCTCTTAAACAACAACCTTCTGGCCCCCACCCAACATGGCTTCCATCCTAACCATAGTACCATCACAGCTCTTCTATCTTTCAATGACACTGTGAACAAAGCCATTGATTATGGTCTCCATCTGTTCTACTACTAGATCTATCAAAGGCTTTTGATACAGTCTCACACACAAAGCTTCTCCACCAACTAGCTAAATTAGGTTAGTCCCATAGCTCCGTAACATGGCTCTTCTCCTAACTCAGTAACCGAGAACAATCAGTCAAATGACAAACTGCACAATCTCAGTACCTACTAAATAACATAGGAGTCCCACAAGGATACATTCTAGGATCCCTTCTTTTTACAGTTTTCATTAATGATCTTCACAAGGTAACTCAACAAAGCAAAATCGGCCAATATGCAGACGATTCAACCATTATTTCCACAGCCAATACAATTGAAGACCTCCTCTCTACTACTCAAACTACTTTCACAGCCATTGAATCCTGGCTAAACATTGCTCAGTTACTCTTAAACCCCCAAAAAACAAATTATTACTCTTCTCCACAAAACCTCCACCAACCAACTTTAAAATCTTTTCTGTAGGCAACACAGAGATTGAAATCATAAAGACTGCAAAATTACTTGGAATCACCATTGAGGACAAACTCACTTTCAAAACATATATACTCAATACTATAAGGAAAACCCAATTTGAACTTGGAAAACTTTATCGACATATACTTTTCCTAGACAGCCATACCAAAATAAAACTGGCCAATACCTTACTTATTCCATCTCTCCTATATGGTAGCGTAATTTTCACCAATCTCCACTCATCACTCAGAAACAAACTCCAGTCAAGCTACTACAAAATAGCACAATTTGCCTCTAGCAAGCCTAACTGTACACATCACTGCCTGGCAATTTTAGACTTGCATTGGTTAGACTTCTGTCACTACCTCTGTTATACCTGACTCTCGCCCACAATCTAATCTTTAAATCAATCAACTGCCGAGCACTCAGCTCCATCCTTCACTCTTATATTCCTACTCGGAGTTTTAGATCCTCCAGCAAACAGCTTCTTAATGTTACCAAACCTAATAAAACAGCTGGCCAAATTCTATACTACCACAGCATTGCAAAGCTATGGAATACTTTACCCTCCCTATATAACTCAAATAAACTGTCACAAATCCTTTAAGGTTTACCCTAAAAAGCTACTTCCGACAAAACCCCTCTTGCCCCTGTAATCCTAACAAAAAACACCTTAACCTCATCAGTTCTTCTAATCTGATACTTATAATCAGATACTTTGCTGCATTAACAATCATCTTATGTATAATTCCATAAATACAATTTCTATAAATACAATTCTAAGCCATCTTGGCAACTTCGTTGTAATTTCCAGTTTGTGCAATACTGCTTTTATTTAATATTGAACCCTATTGTATGATTATAAAATCATATGCAACTATGACATATCAAATTGTAAATGTATTTAATTATGCTACTTGTATGTTTTAATGTAATTTGTGTGGAGCTTTTCTCCCTGGGCCTCCACTGAAAATGGGTACCTTACCCAGTGGACTTTCCTGGTTAACAAATGTCAATAAATAATAAATAAATATACAAATGAATGCTTTCTTTCTATGGCCTCAGATCCTGATTGATTTAGCAAAATTAATGCCTAGGTACATGTATCTCTATCTGCATAAGCTGCTTGTATGAAAATATTGTACTCTTGTTCAAATATTCTCCAGTTCTCTGCAATATTCTGATCAAACACAAGTTTGAACTTTCTCCCACCCACTACCTCCTCTACTCCCTCACTTCCACTCCATTTCCCCCTCCCTTATCCAAATACACCTACTACACCTCTGCCATCCCAAAATACTCTCCTCCTCTACAAAAAGCCTCTCTCTTACATTCCCACCAACCCCAAACAACCTCCTACTCTCCAAACTTAAAACACTTAAAGTTACCTCTCATAATATCCTTGCCTTATCTGGAGACATTCACCCTAACCCTGGCCCCAGCCTCAGTACAACCAACTCCTTCCCTCCTTCCCCCACTTCAAATATGCCTCTCCCTCCTACTACTCCTTCTCCTCATTCCTCTCCTAGCACCCTTAAGGTCTTCACTATCAATGCCCAGAGTCTTAACAACAAAATTCACCATGTTCACGCCTGGATTAATCACAACCTACCTGACACTTTAGCCATCTCTGAAACCTGGCTAAAACCCCATATCTCTGATTCCGAAATCTTACCTCCAGGTTTCAACATCCTCAGGAGTGACCGAATAAACAAAAAAGGCGGAGGCTCTGCCCTAATCTACTCTAACCTTCTCTCCATAATCCCCCTACAAATCCCAACCCCTCTATTCATAAATACTGAAATAACTGCTTGTATGCTCCAACTCAATAAACATAAAAATATCTGCTTCATTTCTTTATACATCTCCCCAGGCGACAATATCTCTACCCTGGAGAATATTCTCCACTGGGCCTCATCTGAAATAAAATATGAAACATTTATTCTAGGCGACGTCAACATTGATTGGAACAAAATCAACACACCTTCCCCCTTTTCAACTTCTCCCAAGTAATCCATTCTACAACCAGGCCTAAAAAAACCACCCCCCAGGATCCATCATAGATTGGATTTTAGTCTCCCATCCAAACAAAGTCTCTCTATCAGGTACTATCCCTGACTCCTTTAGTGACCATCTCCCCGCCTTCATTCACCGCTCAGCTAACCCCTCTCTATGCCAACATCATTACATCCAAACTCGTAACCTTAACAACTTCAACCCCACAATTTTCTCTAACATATTCAAACAAATCAACTGGCAAATCCTTTACAGTCTCTCCCTTGACAATGCCGTAGAACACTTTAACTTCATCTTCCTAAATACCCTTAACTCCCTAGCCCCCCTTAGAAACAAATGAATCAAAACCAATTCTGCTCCTTGGCTGGCCAAAGAGACCAAACACGCCATGCAGCTCAGAGACAAATGTTGGAAGCTTTATAAGAAAAGTAAACAGTCTTCTGCCTTGCTCCAATATACCCAACTCCACAACCAAGTAAAAACACTAATCACCTGGGACAAGAAAAGCTACTACAACAAACTTCAGTCTACTAATCATAACAACCCAAAACAATTCTGGAAGTCTGTCAACTCTCTTCTCCATCCTGGATCTCGAAATAACCCCTGCCCTGACCCTAATTTAACTGACAATGAACTGAGCTCTCTCTTCAACACTTTCTTTACTGATTCTATAGCCAAACTAACCAAAACATTCCCTAACAACAACCCTTCCAACTTCCTAAACTCTTCTAATGACTGTCACTCTATATTTCAACTCAAACCAGTTTCCACTACATTCATAAAGAAGCTCTTAACCAAACTAAAACCCTCCTCCAATGCCCCCGACAACCTTCTCCCCTCCTTCCTCAAATGTGCAGCCGAAGGATTTGCTCTACCAATTAGTATCCTGATTAACCGATCCTTACAAGAGTCATACGTTCCCAAACTCTGGCGTTCAGCCTACATTCTACCACTTCATAAAGGAGGTAAAAACAACTCAATTTCTAACTTTCGCCCTATTGCCCTACTCTCTCCATTATCAAAAATTCTAGAGAAATGTGTCCACCACCAACTTTTACCCTACTTAACAGAGAATCAGTTACTTACACCCTCCCAACACGGTTTCCGTCCAGGCCACAGTACCATAACTGCCCTACTTTCCTTCTTAGAAACAGTTAATCAAGCCCGAAATTCTGGACTTCTTATATCCACTGTTCTGCTAGACCTATCTAAAGCTTTTGACACCATCTCCCATACTCACCTTCTCTACCACCTCTCCAACCTCAATCTTTCCACTAATACTCTTTCCTGGTTCTCTAGTTACCACTCTGACAGATCTCAGGCTGTCAGATGGAAGAACTCTACCTCCTCCTTCTTACCTACTCCTACCGGCGTTCCTCAGGGATCCATCCTCAGTCCCATACTTTTCAACATCTTCATAAACAACCTTCACACTGCTCTCTCTGACTCAACAGTCATCCAATACGCTGATGACTCTACCTTAGTCTGTGCCTCCCCCAATTTTTCTGAACTTCTCTCCAAAACACAAACAGCTTTTTCCACTACAGAAAACTGGATGCACCAAAACCATCTCTCCCTCAACTCCAGTAAATCCAAAATACTAATTTTCCTCCCTACCAAGGCTTCCTCCTTTGACAAAAACACTTTCAACATCCTCAGCCAAACCAACACCCCTATAGAAGTGGTACCCTACGCTAAACTCCTTGGCATAACCAATGATGAATGCCTTAAATTCGACCTCCACATTCAACAAAACATAAAAAACCCACCAAAAGTTAGGTATGCTCTACAGGAATAATCTATTTCTTACTAAATCCTCTAGGCAAACCTTAGCTACTTCCTACCTCCTTCCCTCTCTACTTTATGGAGCCCCTCTCCTAACTAATCTGTCTGCCTCCCTCTCCTCCAAACTTGAAGCTTGCTATAATAAAATCTCTGAATTTGCCACTAAATCCAAAAACTCAATCCACCACTGCCTCTCCCTTCAATCTCTAAACTGGCTAGAACTCCCAAACCACCTTGGCTATCTCCAACTAACAACCACTCATAAATTAATATTCTACCCAGAAAAATGCCCTGCTCTATCCAACATCCTTCCCCCTTACATTCCCAACCGATCATTAAGATCTGAACACCAAAATCTAATCTCCATCCCCAGACCTAAACATCCCGCTGGCCAGCAACTACTATCCTTCTCTCTAGGTAGGAAATGGAACTCTCTCCCTCCTTCTCTTAGAACCATACCTAACACAGAATACTTTAAAACCCAACTTTTCTTACACCTATCTTCAAAATGGAAATGTTCTTGCTTTCACCCTACGTAATTCCAAGGTTCCAGTAAACTAAGCTCCTGTACTCCTGCACCTTATGCACTCTAATTCTAGCTAAATATTTTTAGCTGACTAACTTCACTGTAAGGATGAAAACATTGAACATTTTGCAAATTTTTTTCACATAAAAAAAAAAAAATTGTTGTTTGTTCTTTAGCATTTGCTGTGTTCTTCGCTGTATTTTTTGCTGTGTGTACATTCTGTTGTAAATTTGCATTTGCAGTGTTCTTACTATGTATTCTTGCTGTGTGGACATTCTTTTGTATTCTTCTCATGCATTATATTCCTTGGTTGTACTGCCTTTGGAGCTTTTCTCCCCGGGCCTCCACTGAAAATGGGTTCTTCTTGGCCCAGTGGACTTCCCCGGTAATCAAACTGAAATAAATAAAATAAATAAATAAGTGATTGAGGTTTTTGAAATCTGTCTGCCGTATTAACACATTCCAGTGAAGGGTCTTGCAATTAAGCATGAATATATGCTCACACACGTGCATAAGTATTGGCATAAACACAGTTTGCTCAATGCTTTTGTACTTTGTACTTGTACTTTCTCTCTTTGAGCTTATTGGAATTATGCGAATGAACAACCTCCTAGCATTCTCGAATAACTGGACTTTGCAAAATAAACTTCTCGGGCTTCTTCATGCTCTATTGCACTTTGTGAAATAGCTTTTTAGATTTCTCTGTGCTTCAATGTACTTTGCGAAATAACTTTGTAAATTTCTCGGTTTTACTGTGCTTTGCGAAATAACTTTGTAAATTTCTCGATACTTTACAAAATTTTACAGAATAATTTTTCATACCTTTCAATACTTTATGGAGCTTTGCGGAACAATTTCTTGGATTTTTTGACACTATGAAATCTTCTATTGGTACAGCAAGCAAAAATGCTGAAGTTATTTACCATCACTCGCCATGCTTGCAGAATCGGCAAATGTAGAAATGCCAAAGTCATGCACTCTCAGTACTGGTAAAGGCAGAAACGCTAAAATCATTTGCTTTTGGAGCTGGTAATGTTCAGAACTGGTAAAGGTAAAAATGTCAAAGTAGTAACTTGAGACTTTATCAATGAAGGCAGGCATGCTACAGTCATACACCACTACTTGTTAAAGTCGTCTCTTTAAGAAACTGGAGAACTTTATGATGCAACTGAGCCACTCATGAGCACTGTAATACTCTTGTAATTTTTTGTAAAAATACCTTTCATCAATGCAAGAAATATATCAAGCAACTGTACAATGTGAATAAACTAAACTTCTGTTGCCCAAATTCAATCTCTTTCGAAGCATTTGCACTTTGCAAACAACCACATGCAGTACAGTGAAATGTCCCCAAAATGGCGGGACCTTGCTAGGGAACTCCTTACAGTACAAGAAGCACTTTGTAATGGTAGCACTTTGCAAACAG
The DNA here is from genome assembly GCF_019279795.1 of Protopterus annectens. Classification (NCBI taxonomy): domain Eukaryota; kingdom Metazoa; phylum Chordata; order Ceratodontiformes; family Protopteridae; genus Protopterus; species Protopterus annectens. The sequence goes on along the minus strand of NC_056746.1, from coordinate 1,422,161,763 downwards.
ACACGCCTGGCACAAGAACTTTTCTTCGAATAACTATGCTCTGACTGGATTTTTTATGAGATAGTTGCATTTTGCATACAGTGAACTCTTTGAAATACTTGCACAGTAACAAACACACTGCGAGCACTTTTACATAATCTGAGATACTTTGAATAACTTTAATTGTACCCTTAATACAGTACGAAGTCGTAGTTATGCCCAAATACAAGCAGTCGCCTTGCTTTATTTTTGCTTACTGTGCCCTTTTCTCTTTTCTTATTACATTTTTGTTGCTTGTTTAAGCCCTTTTTTATACCCAACGTGCTTCTCATGTGCCTACTTTACTCTAAACATGACCAAATCTGCTCAAACACACTCGTTCTACCTTGAACATGCTTGTTTTGCACTCTAGAGCCAATTGTTTTGTCAAATACTTTTATCTTAAACATTTTCTTTAGTTAACAAACTTTTTTGCACTTTCTGCTCTCCTGTTAATGCAGTTTGTGGCCTTATAATGCCCTTTTTTGATTCTTTTCACATCAAGTACATAATTTTTATTATTTTTCATTTCCTTTAATTCTTTCTGGTTGTGTTTGTACTGTTTTCTCTCAGTTTTACCTTTGCTGTCATCTTTACATCTCATGGCTCCGAATGTTCTTCTCTGTTCCATCCCGTTTCTGACACAATGTTGCTTTTGTGTTGGTACATGAATAAACAAGTCCTCATTGGTTCTGTTTAAGCAGATTTATTCTATACAAACACATCACTGTAAAGCCTTATTGACTATGACTTAAGTAACTTATATACAAACTACTGTGATCATACTTGCTCACTCATTAGCTGCTTCTACAAAATGGCACGAGGAATTGCATGTGTCTGGAATTTATACATGCACACACAATCTTGCATTCTTCTTAAAGACATAGCGCACGCACACACATTACACTCTGATCTACACCTCCCTCAGGGGTCCACTTTCTATACAGTAACCTTTGTTCCAGTATACAGACTCCTCTTTTCCTTGAGGACCAGATGTCTCCCTAGCTACCTCCCTCAAGCATCTTAGTGTACGGTGCAGGAGCTATGTCTGTCTCAACTCTATTTTTGTAACTCTTCCCAGCTCCACTTCCACAGGAAGTCTGGAATCCTTTGACAGCTGTGCCTCACTGTCAGCTTGGGTACTACCACTCACCTCTGCCCTTGTAGTCACTCTGTCCAGTGGAACATCAGTACCTATCAGCAGCTGTGGCTCACCTTTAGGCTCATGGCTACATGGTAGCTCCCTCCCTGAAAGAGCCACCTCACCAGCCCTGGCTTCAGGTGTGGGGTCTGTCTCAGTCACCCCCCAGGTTGCCAGCCCCACATGTCTTTCTCCAAGCCTGACTGCATGTAACTGAATGCACACAAGGTACTGCATTATCAAAACCATTCCCTATCAAGACATCTGCAGGGATATGCTCAAACACACCTACTTGCTTGCTTCCTTTTCCACCCTCCCATTCAAGGTGAACCCTGGCCAAAGGCATTTGGAATGGCATCCCTCCTAAAGCTCTGACTGGAGTGGACTTGTCAATAAAGTACTGTTCCTCTTTAACCACTGTAGGTATCACAATGGGTGTCAGAGGCTGTGTCTCTATTAGTAGTGGCCTGTTTTCCATCCACTAAGATTGGATATAAACACTGGTGATAGTTTGGTACCCTTGTTATTTCCACTTGCTGGCTCCCCAACCTTTTGTTCCCCACCTTGCTTCCACAGACATCTAGATGATACATGACCCCACTGGTTACAGTTAAAACATTTAACCCCTGATCCTGGCCATGTACCTGAACTAGTGGCTTTGCCTATAACTGGTGGACTTTGTTTGGGTGGTTTAGACTTTCCACCATGGGTTTCCTTATATCCATGTGCAGCACTGAATATCCCCTTCCAGTGCAGTGATGTCCTGCTTGCTAAGTAGAGATCTCCTTTTTCTCCAGCTCATTTGCAGAGTTACACTCCTGGTATGCCAACCAGATTCTCATGTCCTCAGGCAAAATGCTAAGAACTTGTTCCCTTACAAAAAGGTCTGCCAGCCCTTCAAAAGTGGTGACCTGACACACCCACTCACCCACCTATGAAAATAAGTGCTTATTTCAGCAATCTGTAAAAATTACTAAATTCTGATGTAAAATAACTGAAATATGGTTTTATATATATATATATATATATATATATATATATATATATATATATATATATATATATATATACATCTATATATAGAAGAGTGCAGATGTCATTTACACATTGGTGATGGAAAATAGAATATGTAGATGAAAATGAGCAATTTGATAAGGTTGTAAGTCATTTGTTAGATGAGAGTGGCTGCCTCCTCACTGTCATCCCCTACACATTTATGAAAATGCATATGGTTACACAGCTTAGACATGACAAATAGCTTATAGACAATAATATTTGAAAGGTTAAAGTGGCAGGATGATTCATGGCCCGTTTGAAACACTTGGGAAGTGATTATTATGAAGGATGAAGAACTCATACAAAAGCAACAGATGGTTAAGGGACTTGATAAAGTCTCAAATTTTCCAGATTTTAGAAGAGTCGGCAACAATGCAAAACATACGAAAGAGGGAGAACAATGGAATGGAAGATAAGACAAGGAGTAGAAATCTGAAATTGTATGGAGTCCTATAAAATGAGGAAGGGTCACACTTGGTTGAATATATGAAAATCAAATTTGGCAAACTGGATAGGTTTTGCATATTTGGGACTGTAAAGGGAAAGTGTTTATCAGAAGTTAAACTGGGAATGTCAGAACCTGCTAGAGTCCCAAAGCATGGAAACTGAATGGCCAAAAAGCAGACTTACATATAAGTCCAAGATGGACATGTAATGAAATATTCCCTTTTCTCTGAGGTATGGTGATCTCAGAATTATTATATCTATGTTTAGGAGGTATGGGGGGGGGGGCTTGATCCCCCACACACACACACACACAAAGAAGTTTAAAGGAGAAGAGCAATCTTCAAGATTTGCTCTTTTCATGGTCTTTGGTATTTTTTTTCAACTTGTCAACCTATAATTATTGAGATTTTAACATATTGTCAGAAGGAACATTTGACAGCTTTAGCAACCTGGTAGATGGTTAATGGTATCAATGACAGGGTGACCTATGTATGTTGAAGATGGTTATTCTGAAGTGACTCTCAAACATCATCTACAATTTCAGGAAGCATTAATAGACTGAAAATAATGAATACTGAAGTGCAAAGTGATAGTTTCTGCTATGCTGATAGTGTTTTGGACCAGAGAGGAGTTAATTTGTGAAAACCCTGATGAATCCATAGCAAAGGGAAAGGAATTGTTGCTGAAATGAGTAAACTTGCAAGTTGAGTAAGAGGAGACTGGATAAACTGAGAGACACATTGATACAGCTGCAGGAACAGAGGATAAGTGAGAAAACATTGTGCATTTTTTTAGATGTCTGTAATCACAAAAGCACAATGCACCGATGCACTGAGCTGGTTCTAAGTGATGTTATGTACACTGAGGCTGAATATATAGTGAGTCTACTGACCAATAAATTTAGCTCTAATTTTACCCCTCTCTGCCCTCCATCTGTCCCTTAAGATAAAACTGAGACTGGCTTATCTCCGGCTATCTCACAACACCGAGTTCTAAAAGTCTTATCAAAAGCTAAAAATACTGTACTGATGGGTTCTGGCAATGTCCCTGATTGCATCTTAAGCAGCATGAATCATGGTTTAGCCTCATACAGGTTTTGCACCAAGTGAATGGAGAACAGCTGCAATCATTCCACCTCATAAGGGAGCACCTTCCACAGACATCAGGGGAGTCCTCCAGTGCTCTATGCTGGGACATCTGCTATTCGGTATTTACTTTTTTTGAAGTAAAAGTCAATACCAAAGGACTATGGCTGATTGAATTTGCAGATGACTGAAACCTAAGAATAGTCATTGAGCCCCCAAATGACTTAGCCATCATGCAGGAAGGATTTTCTCAAATAAATAACTGGTGTCAAAATCATGGTCAAAATCTAAATGCTAAAAAATGTATTATTGCATCCTTCGGGGCAGTCATCTACCCCAGGGAAATACCACATTGACAACACTCCCCTAACAGCTGACCCACTTGTTCAGGATTTGGGAGCTTATTTTGACAGTGATCTATCTTTTGACTAATGTGTCTATTGTTGCAAGAAAGTCTTTTTGTATTGCACAGCTTATAAACAAAGGAATTATGTCTAGATCTAGGGATACCATTGTCCCTCTTTATTCAGCCCTCGTTAAGCCAGTCATTGAATATAATGCTCCCATTGGCTTGTATCTGTCCACACACATGCAACAACGGGAACACCCATAGTGATACCTTACTAAAAGGATACAAGGCCTAAACAGCATGTCCTACATGGGCCGACTAAAAACCTTGTCACTGTATTCACTATCCTACAGGCTGCTAAGTGGTGACCTGTGTCTGGCATACAAGGCATCCTCCAACCCATTAATAATGGATTTAGTGCACATCAGCAAGTCAAAATGGCATCAGTAATACTAGGTCTAGGTATCTAAACCTCTTCTACAGAACAATTTGGAGGGACAGGTATATCTCACAAAGGATACTGCTGCTGTGGAACAGACTCCCTAACCATATAATATAAAGTTCATTTGTGTCCATTTTTAACTGCAGCTTAGATCAATGGATGGGAAACAGATGATTTAACCCAGGATTTCCACTGGACAGAGGCAGCTCCTAAATACTTTATCATATGATCAAATTATTATGATCCCAGTTATTTTTATTAGGGGTAATATATAATTATTAACCATGGGATGGGTAGCCAACATTTTTGCTAGAATGTTCATTTATTGCACTACCTAAAAAATGATAAACATTGCTACAGCTGTCTGGTAAGTGAGCACATCTTACTCTATAGAAAGAAACAGCGAGGCTGTTTAAATAGTAGTATTTGTGATGTATCAGTTATATAAAGGGCTGGATTCATGAAGGCTTGCACGGAGTCTAAGAGTAGAGTAAGACTCCATGCAGCCAACATGTCTTCCGAGCGATCCAGGAACAGCCGGCAGGGGCGTGTAAGAGAGCTCCTAAAATTCCTCTTACACGGACAGGGCTAGGATATGCAAATTACCTCATTTGCTGCTGAAAGGCATGCAAACAAGGTAAAATTGTGATTCAGGAAACCCTAACCTGTCCGAGAAAGAGTAGTGTTATTTGCAGAAATGTACTCCGATGACAACTGAGTACATTTCTGCAAATAGCAAAACGGAGCCATGACAGCTTGAAAAAAATGATGCATCCAGTCGAGGAAGCATGCCAATGTCCAAAGATATGGCCATTCGCAATGTCCACTGATGCAAAAATAAAATAAATTAAAATAATTTTTTTTCCCGATCGACGATGTTTAAGCGTAGCACAGCACCACGCAAACACAGTGCGCTGTAAAAAGCAGAAAACCAATAATTAAAATGCAGAAATGTGGATTTTACAGTAATCCCTAATATACAATGCAAGGGAATGGCAGTCCAAAGACAACATGGCTACAGAGTAGAGGTTGCTAAGGGGGGAAGCTCAGTCTAAGACTTGTAACCAAGCATTAGTAGGCAATCCTATGCAAATGGGGGTAAGGATAGTGAATCCCAAGTTTACATAGCAAAAGAGCACAGTCAGTATAGTGTAGGAGTAGGATAATGGGTGTAACAGAGTAGAATATAGGTGACATCATAAGGGGGCATATCTGAGAGAAGTGAAGCTCATTGGAGTAGAGTGTCATGTGTCTGCTGTCAGATACTAATCACTGGAAGAGGTGAGTCAACAGGTACCCTAACTTAAGGCAAGAAACTGAAGGTGTATGCCGTGAACAACACCAAAGTTTCTTGTAGAAATGCCTGTACTTTGTATGCACGCGTGTGCATGCCTGTAAAACCGAGCAAGCCTGTGTGCGCGTGTGTGCGGCTGTGTGCGTGCATTTAAGCCAGAGTAAGCAAGTGTAAGGATTTTGAAACCCGTGTAAGCGTGTTTGCGCCTGTGTGCATGCCTGTTAGCAGGAATAAGCAAGTTGAAGCCCGTGTAAGCATGTGTGCGTGCGTGTGAGCTTGTGTGCGCGTGTTTGCTCTTGTTTGCACGGTGCTGCCCCCTGAGGAAACAGAGAGGGAAAAGGAAGCACAACAAATAGTAGGAAGTTAAACAGGGAGTACTAGCAGAGCTAGCAGGTGAAAACAATCAGAATTAGGCAATTACACAGTCAGTACACTAGCCCAGCCCAGCCCAGCTCTTAAAACTCAGCAAACAACTTTCCAGTATGTTTTTCTCAGAGACACTGCAACACTGCAGTGAGTTAATAGAAGTGAAAACTGAAAAAGCTTTACTGAGACAAAGAAATCTTAGGGGCTGCCATTGCTGTTATAAGGCAACATATGCAACATGCTGAGGGTGGTGACAATGTGAATGGTGCTGAGTGACCCACAGTGAGGAGATGACGAAGAGTGTACAGGCCTAGAGTAACCTACCAGGGGCTACATGAGCTGGAGATAGTGGAGCGCTATAGAGTGGGCAGAGACCTCATGCAGCAAATTGTTGAGCTGTGCAGGCCACACCTCACACACAGAACCAACAGAGGGGAAACCATCCCAGTGGAAACCAAGGTATGTGTTGGCCTAAGAATATTAGCAACAGGTACCTTCCAGAGACCAACTAGCGATATGATGAGGATTTCACAGGCATCAGCATCCAGGGTACTGCACCAGTTCCTGAATGCCATGTCAGCACATGTCGGTGATCATGTATATTTCCCAAATTCCCATGAGGTATTGGCCAGCAATATGCGTCTCTTCCAGCAAACAGCAGAATACCCTGAGGTAGTGGGTGCAATAGACTGCACGCACATTCGCATCAAAGCACCAGCCGGTGAGCAGGGTTGGGTCAACTATAACCGCAAGGGTTACCCCTCCATCAGCTGTCAGGTCGTGTGTGATGCCCAGGGCATAATAATGAATGTGTGTGCTGGCTGCCCTGGAAGCTACCATGACTCCCATATCTGGCATCTGACACAGCTGTACCAGACATTTGCCAATGGGGACATCCCTCATGGTCACCTAGTGGGGGATGCTGGATATGCACTTGAGCCGTGGCTGATGACACCCATCAGAAATGCACACACACCTGAACGGGAACGCCATAATGAGGCACACGCACAAACATGAAATGTAATCAAGCATGTGTTTGGGCTGCTCAAGTCACACTTCTGCTGCCTGGACACACCTGGTGGAGCCTTGCAGTACTCACCAACTACATGTACCCAAATAGTCATGGTATGTGCTATGCTACACAATATTATCCTGTGAAAACAGCTGCAGCAGGAGCAGCATAGGGCCAGGCACAACAGCCCCCCACCATTGCCAAGGCCATCACAGGCAGAGCGTGACTCAGAGAAAGAACAACCTGAACCTGCCCCAGTAGGCAGAAGAAGGTGTGCCCAGTATGCTTTGGCCTTGGCAAAGAGGCAACACATAGCATATACACTAGCTCAGTAGGAACCCTGGAAATTATACCTCTCTCCAACTCGCACATATAGTAAAAGGGATGCCTAACTTGACACTACCTGTTAACAAACATGTATAGGGAGTGTAAAATATGCATCCGACATAGGCAGCCCTGCAGCACCACCTGAGGCATGATTGCTATGTGTTAAGCAATATAAAGCACTGCTAAACAGCTCTCGCCACTATTTAGTATATGTAAACAAAATTGCACACACTAAGTAGCACACCTACAAGCAATGTTGAGCAATATTGTGCACTGTTCAGCAATGTTGGTCAACATTGAGCAATGTTGTACAAGTCTGGTCAAATGTGGGCATAGTTCAGCAAAAGCAGGTTAACATGTTCATATATGCTTCACTTTTCTTGAAGCAGTCTGTTCTGGCATGTATGAAAATATGAAGCAGTGACAGTCCTCAAACCCAGGATTCAGTGCACTATAGTCACAGTACAGAGCCACTAAACCATGACAGTATGTCAATGGTTAGCTTGTATAAAAAAATGTTGATACGTCAATGCAAAGTATCTCATGGAAACCTTGCAGGTATAGCATAATCCCTGATGAGTTAAGACACAAAGGTGAGGCCTGCAGTAAGAATAGAACCTGATATTCAACACACATATAGTATAAACGTTAATATTGGTAATGTTCACACACATCATCAAATATAGTGGTCCTCAGACAGCAACATACTGCAAGGTCACACTGGGCATGCTCACACACCTGAATATATGAGACAAATGTCAAGCAACAAAACGCTGAAAGTCTGAACTGGGCATGCTCACACACTTTTTGAGTACAGCAGTGGGCCACACATATCCGTCAGTTGCATGTGTCAACCCAGGAACCTCGCACTATTCACCAATCTGCCATGTGCACACAGTGATATGACAACAGACACATATATAATATAGTGAAATCCTGTCACAATCAAATATGTTATGCAGATACGTAGGTTGTTCATAAAAGTGGTAAAGCAAAGAAGAAACAAAACCTGAAATCAGTACCATCACTGAACAATGTGCATCCTGAACATTAGCATAGGTTTAGAGGTTGACACTAGGCTATCTGCCCTAGGGTATGTAGTAGCCTAGCCACAGCATGTTTGTATTTTGCAACCTCGCTAGATCAGTAGACTGTGCCTGTGAATAGTAGGTCACACAAGATATTTCACATATGTTCATTTCATTATGCCTCTGTCTAGCAGGGACCCATAACATATCCCAGGGCTAAACATACAATCACCCATCCACCTGTGAAGATGTCACCTGTAGGTGATCAGTGTGGGTCTGTGCGTATGTGGGACTGTGATCACATTCCCAAGTGAGTGGAGCCTCTGTGATGGGAATCTACCCCTCCAGCATGTCCTATTAACATCATTGCTGACGTACCTGTCCCTGGAGCATGTAGTTGTAAGGGACTTTGATATCCTCATGTGGAGCCTGTCCATCAATGCTGTGATGGACATGGCTTCAAACAAAAGGCAAAGACTGCATCCAAGTAGGCAGTAAGCAACTGAAGAGAGCTGGGGCCACCATAGCCAGACTGTGCATACCATCTGTGTGAGTCCCTAGATCCACTTGGTTATGTACATTTGTGTACATTCCAATTGCTGCAGGTGTTGGGTAAGGTACATCCGAAATGGGGCATTGTATCCAAGCATTTGCCTGATGAGTATAGGGTCACATTGACCCCACCTGATCTGGATGTAAAACCCTATGGGATAAGGTGGGCTAAATAGAAGGTGTGTCCAACAACATTGGCAACGTGAATGTCAAAGGTGAGAGTACTAAGTATTCATGTCCCCAAATCACAAATCACGCACACTGTACGTGACGCATCATCACCTATGTGGTAATGTGTGGGCACGATGTTACTACCAAAGGTGATGACTATGCATCTAAAGGAAGGTAGCTGTAGGCCATGGCTCTGGCACCAGTCATCCATCTCTGTGAGACCCTTTCTGAGGATGCTTCTGCCAGCTGGGGAGTTGATTATGGCACACAATTTGCAGTCATCTGCAAACATAGTCAGCCATATTCCTCCTGTGTTAGCCAGTACGTCTCAGAAATATATACAGAACAAGAGAGGTCCTAGGACTGAGCCCTGTGGGATGCCATGTGTAACTGGTGTATAGTCAGACATGGCACCTGCAATACTGACCATGTGTGTGCTATCCATGATCCAGTTAGCAATCCATCTTGTGACATATGTGTAGATATTGAATCTGGTGATCTAATGTGTAAAGGCTGAGTGGGGTATTGTGTTGAACTGGTGTGCGAGCTCCAGGTAAGCTGTGTGGACAACCCTCTGTACATCTACGGACCTGTTAACTGTTTAAAGACATCAAACAGGTGCAAGAGGCAAGATCTGCCCACAACAAACCCAAATTGTGTAGGATCCAGTGTCTGTAGGTTCACAATGTCTATGTGTATGTGTTCCATGATGATACACTCCATAGCTTAGTAGACCAGGATAGTTAGGCATATGTTGCGATATTGTCCAGGGTCCCTTGTGGCACCAGCACTGTGGAGCAGGTACACCATAGCTGTACTCCATTCCATGGGTACATATCCTGTAGTAACTCTGATATTGTACAGTGACATAATGTGAGTGTGAAGTTCGTCATGAATCTCGTGTAAGCCGCAGTCCGGGACACCATCTGGTCCCACTGATGCTGTGTTTACTGCTATGGAGAGGGCAGCACACACCTGTTCATCTGTGATGTCATGGAGGCTACACCCTGTTGGGATGAACATGTGCACTGCAGGGGGGAAGGTGGGGAAACATTCCCACTGAACCTGTTGTCATTTGTAATTATGCAGTAACTCACAGCATATCTGTGAGTTCCCACCCAGGTCCCTGACATAACTAAATAAGGCCTTGTGATTGTCCAAAGTGTCTGTTGCAAATGTCCATTAGAAGAGGGCCTTAGATGAATCAACAAGTGATCGTAGCTATACCATAGTACTGATCAGAGATGCCTTCCTGATTGTGATTGTGCTCTATAATGTAGTAGCCTCCTCCTGTCCTTGTATAGCTCATTAATGGCTGTGGTCCACCAGACAGGTCCCCTGCCTTTGGAGGAGTGAGTCTTGTAGTTATCTGGGATAGCATGATCCATGCATTCCAGTAGTTGTCCATAGAATGGGCTTGTAAAGGATTAAGTGGTCTGAGTCATAATTAACACTGTCCCAGGGTCTTTAAGGGATACCACCTCAGTTTGTATAAGTGTGACGTTTGCTCATGACAAGTACATCACTGAGATCACTTAGGATGTGTGTGTGTATGGGATATCTATGTCCAGTGAGATGACTGTATGTTCTGACCTTAACAATGAGGGGTATACCTCTGGTGTGGAACATAGAGTCCCCATGTTGGTGATGATCAGGTCCCACATGTTGTAACCCCCTGTGGTTGTGGTGACCAAGTCTGCCATAGCATTTGAGGGTAACAATCCTAACAACTGTTGTGCGATGGTGTCAGTGCTTGAGTAGTATTCCCAGTCAATGTTTGTGTATTTGAAGTCACCCAATATAATAGTGTTTGGAGAGACCTTCACATTCCCCAGTGTTCCCAGGAATAACGAGTGTTGTTCCCGAGTTTGGGAGTATGGTCTGTAGCAGTCTACAAACTGAAATGCAGTTTGGACTACTGTCAGTTGCACATGTACGTTCCCCTATGCTTTGTGCAGTGCTACCGACCCGGAGGTGTGTGTATGAATGATGTATATGGATACCCCCCCCATTGTTGTTGTCTGGTACGAGTCTTGTGTCTGAAAACCATGGTATGAAGTAAAACCTGGTAGTGCTGCTGTGCTTTTGTGAGCCTGAACCAGGTGTCTGTTGCTTCACATATATCAACAGACTCCATACTGATGTAAGTCCTGAGTGCATGCATTCTGAGGGTTAGACATCAGTTGTTGAGCAGCATCACTCTCCATTTCCTTTACCCTGTAATGTCTATGGCTGTGGTTTTGTCTTCTGAGCCTCGCTTCAAACAGCCACTATGGGTGTGTCAAGAGCCTAAGCCATTCTGTGAAAGCCTAGGGGTGACAGGTGCATGGTGTCCGTAGCGAATGTATGTGGCATGTTGAGCATGTAATCCCAGGCTGATAGACATTGGATCCCCTTTGAATGACAACAATATGTTAGGCAACTGTTAAAAGTGATCAGTTTGTCTGTATACTGTGACATAGTACCTGGTGAGGGTAAGATGCTAGCGTCATACTGTCCTGGGCTACATGATTAGAGAGCTCCTCTATGTCTCCTGTCATGTAGTCCAGGGAGGAACATCTGAGGGTTTACACACCAGCATGGTCAATGATGGAGCCATATTTGTACTTGCAGTGGACTGACAAGAGTGCATGTGTCATGTGGCAGATCCTGGCACCCGACACACAGCACAAAGTGACCTTCTCCTTGTTCAGCCTGGTGAGTGGGATGTCAGTGTGACCAACAATTACAGTCACCTAATACAAGTGCATGAGGTGTGTTGTGTAGGCCTAAGAGCAGTGACTGTGGGGCACAATGACTTTGTGAACTATGTGATATATGTGTATGGTTGTGGGTTAGCAATTGTTTGTGTGTCTGCTTTGGATGTCTCTACTGCTTAGGCAGAGTATATTTAGATGCTCCGAGTATGTCTTTGTGTGTCAATGTATATGGTTTGCTGTTATCATAGATCTATGTGTGACTGGATTTGTGGTGTGTGTGGTTATCCTCACTACCTGATAGACTGTGTCAGTCATGGCTTGGGAGAGCTCAGCCTCCTCTCTGTCTATACAGTTGCACCTATCACATATATCTGAGTTTGTTGGTAGGAGGACAGTGTTCTCTGTGTACATAAGGCAGTTGTAACAATGCATCAAAATTCCAATATGCACCAGCTGGACTGGAGAGTACACACGAAACCGACCTTTGGACATGCCAGGATATAATGATGACATACACTGTCGACTGATCACAAAGGATCAGTAGTGTGTGAAGTGTGTAAAAGAGTATAACAGGAGTTTAGTGTTCAGGTTTGTTGTTGCTTTGGAAAGATAATCTGCGAAGGAGTACAGACAGAAACATTACACCTCCTTCAGCTATGTCAGAAATATCAATGTACAGTCATATATGTCCTGAGTCAGGGTCAACTGTACCTGACTGACAATGTCAACATCCTGTCAGACAGGCCCATACATACATACCCACTTCCCAGTGACAAAAGGCCCTATCTTCATACCAGGAGATATCACATGTAGAATGTGTAAACTGGTCCTCCCAAAGCCAAATGAATCCCATCACGTGGATAACATTGTTTCCCCATATGTGTCATAAGTGAACAACAGAACAAACAGACTCTGCACCTGAACAGTCTGTTGAGCCTCACACTCTCTACAGGATCTTACACTGTTGAATGTGTTACAGCAACATGTGGCACACCCCACAAGTGTTAGAGCACAACAGACCATGGGAACTATAGTCCTATAAGCCTATGAAGTCTGAACTGCTAGTCCATGGAGTCCATCATGATTGCAGTCAGGAACAGAGCTATTGTAAACCGACCAACACACAACCCAAACGTCTGTGGTATGTTAATGAGCACATCATATTCCCCAAACCGGCTAGATTTCTTGCAAGGCAGCCACCCAGGACATACATCACTGAAAGGAGCAACACAGGTCCCACATAGACTTTGAATAGCCTTTTACCAACATCACAGACACATGTTGTACCCACAAAACCAACAATCTGTGCATGAATATGTATTGTCATATGAAGGAATGGTAATTTGTCCACAGATAGATCATACAAGCTATGAATTGTGGATTCCTTTTCAAGATGTTCACACCTGCTGACCCACAAGGTTTATTCCTGGGATTGCATAACACTAAGTGCACACACATTACCATGTCCAGTCTGATGATGTCAGCATCCTACAAATATAGCATGAGAATAGAAATCACACAGTAAAGCATATATCGTGTTGTGTTATTGCATATCTCACTAGTATCATAACATAGCTAGGTAGGGGTTTGAATCCTACAGTTACTGAGTATGTGTATGTATGTGCGTGTGTAAGATTACCTTTGAGAGGAGTGGCCTTTTTGGAGACTGTGGAAACACATTAGGAGAGGTGAATACCTCTTTGCCAAGTGTGATGATGTCAGCATCCCACAAATACAGCTTTGGAAATGAATACACCCACTAAAGCATATAGCACGTCATGTTAATGTGTATCTCCCTAGTGTCATAACATCGTTAGGTAGGGGTTTGAATCCTGCAAATGCTCAGTGTGTATGAGATTGTCTTTGAGAGGAGTGGCCTTTTGGGAGACTGTGGAAACACATTAGGAGAGGTGGATACCTCTTTCCCAAGTGTGATGATGTCAGCATCCCACAAATACAGCTTTGGAAATAAATGCTCCCAGTAAAGCAAATAGCGTGTCGTGTTAATGCATGTCTCATTAGTGTCATAGCATAGGTAGGGGTTTTAATCCTGTGAATGAGTGTGTATGAGACTGCCTTTGAGAGGAGTGGCCTTTTTGGAGACTGTGGAAACACATTAGGAGAGGTGAATACCTCTTTGCCAAGTGTGATGATGTCAGCATCCCACAAATACAGCTTTGGAAATAAATGCTCCCAGTAAAGCAAATAGCACATTGTGTTAATGTGTATCTCCCTAGTATCATAACATAGTTAGGGAGGGATTTGAATCCTGCAAATGCTGAGTGTAAACGTGTGTGTATAAGACTGCCTTTGAGAGAAGTGGCCTTTTTGGAGACTGTGGAAACACATTAGGAGAGGTGAATACCTCTTTGCCAAGTGTGATGATGTCAGCATCCCACAAATACAGCTTTGGAAATGAATGCTCTCAGTAAAGCAAATAGTGCTTCGTGTTAATGCGTATCTCACTAGTGTCATAACATAGTTAGGTAGGCGTTTGAATCCTGTAAATATGTGTGTGAGACTCCCTTTGAGAGGAGTGGCCTTTTTGGAGACTGTGGAAACACATTAGGAGAGGTTAATACCTCTTTGCCAAGCGTGATGATGTCAGCATCCCACAAATACAGCTTTGGAAATGAATGCTCCCAGTAAAGCAAATACCGCTTAGTGTTAATGTGTATCTCACTAGTGTCACAACATAATTAGGTAGGGGTTTGAATCCTGTGAATGTGTGTGTGTGTAAAGCTGCCTTTGAGAAAAGTGGCCTTTTTGGAGACTGTGGAAACACATTAGGAGAGGAGAATACCTCTTTGCCAAGTGTGATGATGTCAGTATCCCACAAATACAGCAGTGGAGATTAAAGCACCCAGTTAAGCATATAGCATGTTGTGTTAATGCATATTTACTAGCATCATAACATAGTTAGGTAGGGGTTTGAATCCTACAAATGCTGAGTATGAATGTGTGTGTGTGTAATCCTATGAGACAAGTGGCCTTTTTTGAGACTGTGAAAACACATTGAAAGAGGTGAATACCCCTTTGTCCGGTTTGATGATGTCAGTATCCCACAAAAACAGCAGTGGAAATGAAAACTCCCAGTAAAGCATATGGCGCATAGTGGTAATGCATATGTGTCTAGTACCATTACATAGGTAGGTAGGGTTTTGAATCCTGCAATTGTTGAGTGTGTGTGTGTGACACTGTTGAGCAAAGTATTGTGTGTTTTGCTTCTACTACTGTATGACATATCAGTAAAACAACAGTATGTGCATTGCACACTGCAGGTATCTGTGTGGCAAATACACATATGTACATGTGACCTAAATTGGTAACTGTGTGGACAAGACATATATGTACATGTGACCTCATTCACGTCATAGGTGTGAAGCCTGCTGTCAACGCAACTACATCTGTTACCATTGACAGTTTCTGCTGCAGCTTCTTGGACCGTAGCTCACATATGTATGTATATGACAAGTCCAGCCACTGTAGTGAGCTGTGCCCTAGGTCATCTGTGTCACACACACACACAAGACAGTTGTTATAGAATAGTGTGAGTGTGGGTGTATGCCTGTGGCATATGACAGACATGCCCAAACACAACACAGTCTGTCAATAATGGCCATTCATGGTAGGTATACAACAACCCCGTGTATATGCATACAAACACCTTATTACTTATATGATACACTGAGGGACATCAGCATAGCTTTGGGGATGTGGATATCAAAGGACAGATGAAATCACATGTGGCTGTCTGTACACATCGGTAGCCCTGCTACACGTTGTGTGCTACTACCAATGTGGTACAATCAGGATACTATGTGTAGCAAATGTGGATGACTATGCTGTTGTTGGATCATAGCTTCACAACATGGGTTTGTCAAAAGGTATGTGTCTGTATGATACCCTCGTGGAAGATAGGTGTCTAATCCAGGGAATGCTTTGTAGGCCACTGTATGCATCACCAGATGTGGATGTACATATCCCTAGTGTGTCTGCGTGTACCTAGGACAGACACATGCCAAACAGGAGTGGTCACGGGAATGTGTGGTGGTCATTACCACTGATAACTGGTATAGTACAAAACCAGAAAGATTCTAATGCTGCTGTGTATCCTACAGCTGTGTGTCAGTTGTCAAGACATCATGTAACGATTGGTTAAAATCAGGCTGTTGAGGTTATGTCCACTACCAGAATGCTAACCAATGACCAATATCAACAGTATCACCCACAGCATAGTGTCATACCATGTCATACACACATGTGTACCCAAGTTGTGACATATGTCTAGTGACATATGTGTAGTGACATGCATATTGGACATCAATAGGAAATATGAAGTATTAACACTGTGTAATACAGGGTATGTCACCCTTTACATGTGCCCACCATGCACATATATGCCAACAGTGCACCTCCACCAAGTTCACAAATGTACAGCTTGGAATCTGTACAGCACACATCATAGATGTTACATCCACTCAATGACACATGCTGCCAGTACCAGACACATCAGCCAACTGGCACATGTGTGGACAATCCATGTTTGGAATTAACACTGGTGTATATAATACGAAATTGATAATCACTGCTGGGATGCATCATGCCTGCTCAGATACACCTACAAGTATATCATTACCCATTACTGTTCACAACATGCTAACATTGCTACACTGCAAGTGGGTCACCCTGTGCATCAGCACCATGTTGTCCTGTTCCTGCATCAATGTCACAGATGACAGGAGGTGGCACAGTTTCATCATATGCACAGGGTGTGTGATTGTTTTCCAGAGCCCAACAATGACCCATCCAATCAATATGTATGTGAGGGACAACAGTACAGTATGGGTCAGTGTTGATGTGATGTGTGTGTGTATGTGTTAGCCCTACGTGTTGGTAGTATGTGTGTGTGTGTCTGCATGCACACAGTACCCCCTTGTGGCTGCCAAATACGGGAGTTTGTGGGACAGCCACAGACTGTACCTGCTAGGCTATACAGATCACTGTCTCCGGCCACGGACACAGTACCTATGCCTGCCAAGGGTGACACGGACTGTATCGGGTACTAAGCCAGACTGAGTACTATCATCAGAGGCAGAGGGATGTTGACTGGACCCATGCCCCTGCTGGGACTGGCCAGAGCCATGTGCATGTGGTCATCTCGGACGGTCTACCGACAGCCCAGCCACAACATTGCTGGGGCTGGTACTGGCACTACAGGAGCGGCTGGCACTTGGGTGTCATCTGCGATGTCTGCCAGCTGAGGATGTTGCTGGCATACGTCCACGTCGACATCCCAGCCATCCTGCACTGTCCTGGCACATGGACATAACATTGCAGAGGACATCTAGTGTCTCTCCCCAATGTCTATCAATGACATCCGTGTAATTGTGGATGGCACCAGCAAGGTCATGGATACTGTCATTGATTGCAGTGTTATGAGCCCTCTGCACCCTTAGTCCCTGCCTGGTGTACCGTTCCATACGTGCCTGTGCTTGCATCACAGCCCGGAACATACCTGAGGTTGTGAGACCTGTGTGGGCATTAAGGCCAGCGATGCTCCCACGAGAACCTCTGGACATATGCCTATGTGGTACCGTTACGTGTGCCTGGGTATGGCTGCTGTGTGGGGTTGCATGTGCCATGGTTACCACACTTTCCTGGTCAATGCCTACCGTATGCTGTTCCTCACCTAAGGCCATTGGTGTTGAGGGATGTAATGGCAGTATGTATGTGCACATAGATGGGGTGGACAGCTGTGTACTGTCAACTGGTGGACCACTGACAGACCCTGTCAAACATGCCTGTGCCACTACACATGTATCATCATGGTCACTATTAGTGACAGTGACCTCAGGTTCCATGCTGCACCCATCCAACATTACCTCAGCACCTGTGAGAGGGAGACAGGAAGCACACTTTACCATCTGTACAGGATGTTCGCACACATCCACACATGCACACATGCACACATGCACACATGAACACATGCACACATGCACACATGAACACATGCACACATAAACACATGAACGCATGCACACATGCACACTAATACACTACACATTCAAGTTCACACACACACACACACACACACACACACACACACACACACACACACACACACACACACACACACACACACACACACACCAACAGCAATATGGAACATAGTCGTTAGTGGTTGATGGTGGAGTACAGTATCACAAGACAAAGAGTCCTCTCACACGTGTCAGCATGCAGGATGTGTGTTGCTTGACAGCATGCAGTGCAAGTGTAGAGAGTCCTTGTAGTTAACAGTATACATGTTGTTGATGCATGTGTGTTGTTCACTGATTGCCCTCACACTGGTAGACAATGTGTACATGGATACAGCATTGCACTGCAAGTCTGAAACACTTTCCAATGTTATGTGCACCATCACTCATAGGTATACAAACCATGTCCGGATGCATACAACTATCAGGTGTCTAACAATGAATGTTATGTGTAGTACTGCAGGTACTGTAACTGGATGTAGTGTAGTACCATGAGCCATCATCAGGCAGCATCATGTGGTCACTCAAGGACACTGATGCATGTCACACTGGCAACTATCTTGCTGTACGTGACCTGCACCACTTAGGCTACATTAAACAGTTCACAGACAGTTGTTGCATGGGCATGTCAGGTGTTCAATAGGGAGCATTACCTAACATGACTGTGTTGTCATACTGCCCCATGATAGGCCTCTACCCCCAGGTATAGTATGTGTGCTGTTTTGATGACATATGGGATACTGGAGTATGACCTTACCTTACAGCAGGTGTCTACATACGCCATGTGTATCATATTAACACATACTGCATATGACAAAGTGGTGTATGTTGTATGCATGCATATTGACTATGCCTATACAATGTCCACTACAGTGTACCCACTTGTTTGTGATGCTCGGTGTGTTGCATGTGTATGAGTCAGCTACTCATGTCACTGGGAAGTGCATAGTCACACAGAGAACATGCAGACCATGCACTATGCGTAGGTGTTTAACATGTGTATATGGCCTACAACTCTCCTATGACATGCACATGTTATATGCTATGTTGACTGTAGCTCACTCACCAGCATGGGTCTCCTGTCTTGCTATCACACTAGAGGGACCTGCAAGGATATGAGACGGTATGTCAGTGTCAACAACTATGGCATTGCTGCTGTGAGACTGCAATTATACAGTAGTACATGGGGTGACAGTCACAGGCATACAGATAATGCCCCGAATTATCAGTATTGCATGACACCAGGCTCCACATATTCTGCATACACAGAACACATCTGATTAATGCATATTATAACACTTGGGATAACAGTGGTCTACGGATATGCCATGTAAAATGCAGGCTCGTTGTCGCTGTGCTGGGTGACTCCAGCCTCCATGATGACACAGGTGTGTTGTACCAGTTGGCCAGGAGCCACCATGCTGAGGAGCAGCTCTTCCACTCTGGTGAGGGGGGGGGTGTGGCAGCACCACCACCTGTGGCAAGCTTGTGTCTGTGGACATCAGAGGCATGCTGCCGGACATGTCTGATTAAATCACTGCAGTGATGGCATACCTGCTCATAAGTCCAGTTATGCATGCCTACATCATTCATCCGACAGACAACATCCTGCCACAGTGCAGTGTGACCATGCTGGTCCTGGCAGGATCTTGAAAACAGTAGATTATAATGTTGGATGAGTGCATCTCTGATAATTTCCTCCTC
The DNA here is from genome assembly GCF_019279795.1 of Protopterus annectens. Lineage (NCBI taxonomy): Eukaryota > Metazoa > Chordata > Ceratodontiformes > Protopteridae > Protopterus > Protopterus annectens. Next base: position 1,422,142,034 of record NC_056746.1, on the reverse strand, counting down.
CTCGGGGGTATAGGATGGCTTTCTGTTGTGTGCCATAACCCTGGAAGACAACTAAACAGTAATTGTGAAAAAGCCATTTTGCACACTCAACATTCTAATGTACAGACATCATTGAAATGCCATATATAGCAACCTATTGGCTGCCAGCAGATACACACTTTTAATAACACATATGACTGCTAAGACCACAACTGCCTGACAGTGCCTGGCACGTGCTATATACCAAACCATGTTCTGCACAGCCACAAAGTGAAACCAGTATGTAGGACTATGCAACAGTACATGGCACACTGTATGTGACACAATGCAACACCTAGCCATAGGAGGTGCAAATGAAGCTAATGTCTACAGACATTTGTCATCCATTTAAATCTTTGTACAGTATGGTTACGGTACTAGCAGTACACCACACTACTTGTTGATAGCAACCCCCTCAGTAACATATGTGCACATTCACCACTATAGGTGGCATACTGCTCTACTACACTATACATGTTGCTAGATACGCACCTATCTCCTGTGACACACATACCACCGAGGCCATGTTACAGGCATACCCAAACACACATCAGACATACCTAAAAGACACAAGGGTATGGCAACCCAGATTACAGCTACCTGTGTACCATACATTACTGTGTGTCAGCACATGCATAACCTCATGCCTGAGGTATGTGATGTGTGAGGACTACAGGTAACAAACAAAAGTGTGTTACCAAGCCATGTGGATATAAACCATACTGTGCAGTTGAGGCATACAGCTTCAGGTAGTACTACAGTCCATACGTGACTTGTATTCACTAGTGTTAACAATCAATAAGCATACATGTACTGCTTTAGCCTACAAAGGCACACTCCAGTTGACAACATGGGACTGTGTCACAATGTATGCCATAGTGATTTTCCTGCCTGGCAATAGCATACGAACCTTTTGATGGGATTAGAGCTATAACACTACATACCATGGTATACACAGATTCCCACTAGGCTATCACACATATATACATCACTGACACATTCACATACACATTATCCATCACACACAGTCAACCTCACATAGCATGTGTTGCAACAGGTACATGAGTGTGTGTATCGTGTCCTAGATAGCTGATAGGCTGTTATCCATAGGGCCTATGGAAGCCTAGACATTTGGTACCCTGCACTACAACACACATATAATGTAGGTTCCTGTGCCCCTGTCATGCAGAGCCACAGGGGTGATTACCGGGTTGTGTTTCCTATCTCACATGCAATCATCATGGTTATTGATGGCAACTGCTAATGAGGACCTTCATATGCTGTTGATAGGTGTTTGGTTCCACAGTATGGTATGTGTCTGTGATGATGATGTGCCAGTCGAGCATGTTCTGCTTTTTACATTACAAGGTGTTGATCAGTAGAGTGTGTATCTTGTCTGGTGTTCCATCTGTTTACATGGAGCATGTCCAACACCTGTAGATTTGCCATAGCTTTGTATGTTGGCCAGGGGTAGCCTCTGGGTAGGCGGTATGCGACACAGTGTAGCTGTGGTTTTGTAAGACAGTCAGCATAGGGCATCTGTTGGAATCCGGTAATACTCTTTGTGAGGTATCTTTCTGGCATCTACTGTTGCTGTGTATGTCTTCTGAGGTACATACCAACAGGGACATTGTACTCTATGATGGGTGTTATGACTGATGAGTGGAGTGGAACTCTGACCTTTGTTTCCACGGATGACACACATTTACTGACGACATGTGGACTGTACTAGGTTTACATGACTAGTGTGGCACAATGATCATCATTAGAGACAGTACTGTCCACCTGTGTCCTGTAGACTATTATCACACCTTCGGTGTTGAGTACACTACCACCTATGTGTTAGTTCATGAGTACAGGGCTTTTAACAACAGGGATGGCAATACATGTACAACATTCAGCTGGAGCGTACATTTCAACATCCACTGGTGTACACATTGATATGCATATCAGCAAATATACAGTCCACCTTTCATGGTGGGAATATCAATAATGCTAAGGTTGAGGGGGATACAGTTATGTAATGATATTGCGCAGTCTTGTGCAGAATGCATGGAAGGTGTTCTCAGCCCATATATGCTTAGCAGGACCCCATATCTGGGAGACTATATACCTAACAAAGCATACCCATGGCATTAGAACAACACATGTCATATGCCAGCACTGTATGCTGTCTTGTTTGACACACACTACAACCTACATATATATATATATATATATATATATATATATATATATATATATATATATATGCACATAACAACCTGCCAGTGGCAGCTGGTGACTTCAAATCAAAGGGGGGCTGCAGGAGACAGCGGAATGGGTGAAGTCAAGGGGGAGGGGTGTGGCCAAATAGAAAGGGGAGGAGCTATGCTCAAAACCACAAAAACTAACTTTAATTAAATACGCTGCCCTAGGTGCCAAACCATCATTATGAGAGTCCAATCAAGACAAAAATAAGTGTAGAAGAATAAAACTATTTCAATGCATTGGCTGCATGACAGCTTACTTAATATCTAGATGGAAACAAAAGGTTGTGAGGAATTACTTTTTAAATACATTACTGGAATGCCAGTCAAAATCAAGTATAAGAAAAACAAGAAGCACTCAACTCAAACCACTTCTCCTTTCACTGCAGTTCTAATTATAATTTATATTCAGCTTTATTAAAGTACCAAGTAACATGCTGAAAGTAGAAATCTCTGTGATGCCCCCACTTGTAAAAATGTTTCTTATCCAAAAAAGACCTGCTGCCTAACAACTATCTACTTGTTTCATGGGGAAAACATGATCAAAGTAAAAATGAAAAGCAAACAAGAAACAAGCTCAAGATACATTGCTTAAAGGATTACTATACAGGTTATAGACCACACATGATTGGCATTCTGTTTAGTTTACGGGTAAAGTCTGTAGAGATGACTGGAAGTCTCCAACAAGTGTAATGAGCTTTTTAAAATAATGGAATCCTGTCCTTTAATACCCAAGGCTTATACATTATCTAGTCAAGTATTCTCTGCATGGCAACAACAGAAAGGCTTTCAATGTTGGCAATTCTTTAACAGTATGCTTATTAAAGCTTACTTGCATCTTACGATCTCAGACAAGCTTACCTTATGGTCATTAAAGCATTGCTACTTAAACACAGAGCAACAGGCACTTTCTGAGTAATAAGCATAAATCTGAGTAATAAGCATAAATCAACAGTACAAAAATATGACAGAAACCAGACCGTTCTTCAAAATCAAGGACAGATGAAAAGCCACTGTAGTACTTGTGTCTACCTTGGATGGGGGGACACTGCACATTTACACTGCATAACTACTCCTTGCCTTGCTTAGACACATCCAGAGTCACTACATGGGGGAGTGGGGTGCATCAAGTATGTCACAATTTGAAATGTCTCTGGCTGACTGTGATGGCCCTGACACATGTGTCATACCTCTCAACCTCAGAGCAAGAAATCTGGACAAAGAACAGAAGTGGGACATAGGCCCAAAAATAAGGACAATTTTTAAATATTGCTCTAATAAACTTAGAAAGATAATAGAATAGGTCTTGCATTAGTATGAATTTTCTGAAGGGTATAAAATCTGAAACTCAAATGTCTGTCATTATTTTCTAACTTCATTCTTTAGTGATTTGTCACTAATTTTCCAAAAAACACAATTTTATGAAAAATGGACCAAAAATGTGATGCAAAAATATAAAATAGCCACATGATACAGCTGGGAACCTGTCAAAGAAGGGACACTTTAATATTAGTACTGCTAACTTGAGCAGCTTACAAAAATAAAAGAATCTACATGCATTTCAAGTAATCTATAACTTTGATTATTACAGTTATTTCTTAATTGTAAACCCTCCATGTTTTCTCCAAAATTGCTATTTTGCGGAGGGATTATTAGGGGGAAGAGCAACATTTTGAGTCAAAATCGGGGACAGTTGAGAGGTTGGCCATGCCTAATTCTATAAAGCAATTTATTTGCATGTACCTCTCAACCTGTTAATGCAGTAAATCTGAACAAGGCCAAATATATTGGGGGAACATATAAACAGTACTAAAAATTGCTCTTGTATAAATTGAGACAGTTGATAGAATAACAGTTTTTACTTTAGCATGCATTTTTCTGAAGGTTAAGAAGTCTGAAACTCAGTCTATCATTATTTAGTGACTTAATTCCTAAATGATTTGCCAGAAAACTACAAATTATATGAAGAACAAACCAAAAATAAGAATCAAAAATCTATTCATTCTTTGAAAATCTGGACAGCTGGGAGGTATAGTTTAGCTGGGCCTGTCTGAGTTTGCTGCCCTTCCCTCCTGACAAAATCATGGTTGAATGGAGCCTCTGCAGCCATTCCAGTGAACCATTACTTGGCTATTTCACTCCATTTACCATAAACACTAATGTGCATACTGCTTTACTTCTATGATGAGTTGGACCTCATTTGAAAGTTTTATTTTGTATTTTACAGCACAAACACTAAGTCATCTGCTAAACAAAGCAATGCAGTCTCACAATGAAAACTTAGCATTAAAACTTCTCTGCCCTTGAAACTCACATTAATTGAAACAGCATTGAAACCCACAATCAAAGAAAATAAATTTTGCCAGTGGCAGATACAGATTAATTTTGGGCTGTTTTCAAATCATAGGCCCCTTGCATATGAAACATACATGTGCGCTTTGATACGCCTTCCTCATTGTACTAAATTATATTCCTTGTACAATACAGTAGTTGTTAGAGGGAGTTTTAAATTTGTTTTGAACATTTTTTCCAGTAAGCAATGAAACAAAACGCATGCACCCATAATGGCAAAACTGCCCAGTTCAGAACATTTATCATAAAAGTCTACTCAGACTTCCACAGTCCACCATTATCAGTAAATATGCACAATTCTACAGTCCACCATTGTCAGTAAATATGCAAAATTCTACAGTCCATTATCAGTAAATATGCGCAATTCTACAGTCCATTATCAGTAAATATGCACAATCTCTGGAGAAGTAAAAGTCATCTAAATAATTCCACATTAAAGAAATCTGTAACTAATGAAGAGGTTGCTGCTAGCAAACACCTTCATATTTCATGGTTTCATCAAAAAATAAAGTGTCTGTTGCCCCTCAGGAATAAATTGCCTATATTACATTAAAAAAATAAGCTAGTAATATTGCAAGAGGAAATGGATGGCAAACTGATAACAGACTCATAGTTAGTATCTTCACCAAGGAGAACATTCTCAGTATGGCAGCATCCACCCTTTGGGAGTAGAACCCACAGCCTTCTGCATCAAAAGCAAGTACACAACCTGCTGTGCTATTAACAAGGGAAGCCAACTTCACTTAAGCAACACTAAACTTCTGTTCCCCTGCAGGTCTCAGCTCCTTGTAAAATCTACTCAATACTCAACTGCATCTCAACTTCGCAGCACAAGAAAACTGGAAAAAGCCAAAATGTATTGGGGGGGGGGGGTCAAAAGCCCAAAAACCAGGGAAACATTAAACATTACTTGTATAATCTTGGAAAGTTGCTAGAATAAAATGCTGTGTTACCACCATACATTTTATTGCCAAGGTCCCTGTGCAAAACAGTCAGAGCAACATACCACTACGCCATATCAGCTGCTTTGTGAAAGAGAAATGCTGCATTACCACCATACATTTTACTGCCAAGGTCCCTGTGCAAAACAGTCAGAGCAGCATACCACTACGCCAAATCAGCTGCTTTGTAAAAGAGAGGAAGACTGAAACTTAAATGGCTATCATTTAGTGAATTCAGTCCTCACCATAGCTGTCAACCTCTTAGTACAAAACACCTGGACAAACCCAGTAATGAGGGAATACAGCCCTCAAACATATTCAGTGAATTCAGTTCTTGCCATAGCTGTCAAACTTAGCACAAAAAACCTGGACAAAGCCAATAATGGGGGAATACAGTCCCAAAAATAGGGACAAATTTCAAATATTCATCTTATAAACTTAGAAAATTGCTAGAATAAAAGGTTGTGTTATGGTTGTGTTACTATGTATTTTCTGAAGAACATGAAGTCTGAAATTCAAATGCCTGTCAATTTTACTGCTGACAGAACAAAAAGAATTTTCAGCAGAGACCCAGGGAGAAATACTGCAGACACGTCTTTGTAAAGTGGCAGGGCACCAGAGCAAATCCACACAAACACAGGAAGGAGATGCAGACTCCACACAGAAGGCACCCCAGCCAAGAATCAAACCAGAAAACCTATAGATGTGAGACAACAATACTACCACTGCACCATCAAGTATGCAAGGACTTAAGCATTCAGAAACCTGAAGTCTGAAATTCAAATGCCTGTCAATTTTATTTAACATTTGTTAATCAGGACAGTCTGACTTGGAACAAAAAAAAATTTCAGCAGAGACCCAGGAAGAAATAATGCAGACATGTCTTTGTAACATGGGAGGACACTAAAGCAAACCCACACAAACACAGGGAGAAGATACAGACCCCACCAAGAAGGCAACCCAGCCAAGAATCAAACATGAGAACCTACAGTTGTGAGGCAACAATGCTACCACTGCACCAACAAATATCAAGCATTACAGTATTTACAAACCACAGATATTATGAGGAACAGATCAGATCAAATATGAGGCAAAAATAAGCTATTTTCTTTTTACAAATGGTGGTGGGTAGGGAATTCAGGTCTTTAACACCTGCATACAAGGTACAGGTTTCAAGCCTGAGGTATTCCTTACCACACACACACACACACACACACACACACACACACACACACCTGTAGTAGCAAACCACAAAAACTAAATATACTGCCCTGTGTGCCAAACCGTCATTATGAGAGTCCAATCAAGACAAAATGAAGTGTAGAAGAATAAAAATATTTCAATGCATTGGCTGCATGACAGCTTAATATCTAGATGGAAACAAAAAAAAGGTTGTGAGGCATGAAAAAATAAATTACTTTTTTTTAAATAAATTAATGGAATGCCAGTCAAAATCAAGTATAAGAAAAACAAGCAGCACTCAACTCAAACCACTTCTTGCACTGCAGTTCTAATTATAATTTATATTCAGCTTTATTAAAGTAACAAGTAGCATGCTGAAAGTAGAAATCTCTGATGCTCCCACTTGTAAAAATGTTCCTTATCCAAAAAAAGACCTGCTGCCTGACATCTACTTGTTTCATGGGGAAAACATGATCAAAGTAAAAAATGAAAAGCAAACAAGAAATAAGCTCAAGATACATTGCTTAAAAGGATTACTGTACAGGTTATGGACCACACGATTGGCATTCAGTTTACAGGTAAAGCCTGCAGAGATGACTGGAAGTCTCCAAGTGTAATGAGATTCTTAAAATAATGTAATTCTGTCCTTTATTACAAATACTGGCATATGCATTTCAATACCCAAAGCTTATACATTAGCTAGTTAAGTATTCTCTACATGGCAACAGAAAGGCTTTTGATGTTGGCAATTCTTTAATAGTATGCTTATTAAAGCTTACTTGCATCTTGCAATCTCAGCCAAGCTTACCTGATGGTCATTAAAGTATTGCTACTTAAACACAGAGCAACAGGCACTTTGAGTAATAAGCATAAATCAACAGTACAAAAAATATGACAGAAACCAGACCATTCTGTAAAAATCAAGGACAGATGAAAAGCCACTCTAGTACTTGTGTCTACCTTGGATGGGTGGGATTCTCTGCACATTTACACTGCATAACTACTCCTTCCCTTACTTCGACACATCCAGAGTCACTACATGGGGGAGTGGGGTGCAACAAGTATGTCACAGTTTGAAATGTCTCTGGCTGACTTGTGATGTCCATGACACATTCGTCATACCTCTCAACCTCAGAGCAAGAAATCTGGACAAAGCCATACAAAGAAATGGGACAAAGGCCCAAAAATAAGGACAATTTTTAAAATATTGCTCTTATAAACTTAGAAAGCTAATAGAGGTCTTGCATTAGTATGAATTTTCTGAATGGTATGAAATCTGAAACTCAAATGTCTGTCATTATTTTCTAACTTCAGTCTTTAATTATTTGTCACTAATTTGCCAAAAAAACACAATTTTATGAAAAATGGACCAAGAATTTGATGTAAAAATATAAAATAGCAGCACAATACAGCTGGGAACCTGTCAAAGAAGGGACACTTTAATATTAGTACTGCTAACTTGAGCAGCTGACAAAATAAAATAATCTACATGCATTTCTGAAATAAAAGTAATCTGATTATTACAGTTATTTCTTAATTATAAACCCTCCATGTTTTCTTCCAAAATTGCTATTTTGCGGAGGGATCATTAGGGGAAGAGCAACATTTTGAGCCAAAATCAGGGACAGTTGAGAGGTTTGGCTATGCCTAATTCTATAAAGCAATTTATTTGCATGTACCTCAAAACCTGTTAATGCAATAAATCTGGACAAGGCCAAATATATTGGGGGAACATATAAACAGTACTAAAAATTGCTCTTGTATAAACTGGGACTGTTGATAGAACAGGTCTTACTTTAGCATGCATTTTTCTGAAGGTTATGAAGTCTGAAACTAGTGTGTCATTATTTAGTGACTTAATTCCTAAATGATTTGCCAGAAAACCACAAATTTTATGAGGAACAAACCAAAAATAAGAAGCAAAAAAATCTATTCATTCTTTGAAAATCTGGACAGTTGGGAGGTATAGTTCAGCTGGGGCTGCCTAAATTTGCCGCCCTTCCCCCTCACAAAACCATGGTCAAATGGAGCCTCCCCCTGCAGCCAAAGATCCAATGATCCATTACTTTGCTATTTCACTCCATTTACCATAAACACTAATGTGCATACTGATTTACTTCTATGATGATTTGAACTTCATTTGAAAGTTCTATTTTGAATTTTACAGCACAAACACTAAGACATCTGCTAAACAAACTTGGCATTAAAACTTCTCTGCCCTTGAAACTCACATCCATTGAAACAACATTAAAACCCACATTCAAAGAAAATACATTTTACCCGTGGCAGATAAAAAATAATTCTGGGCTGTTTTCAAATCATAGGCCCCTTGCATATGAAACATACATGTGCTCTTTAATACACCTTCCTTTTGCTTTGAACATTTTTCCAGTAAACAATGAAACAAAACTGCCCAATTCAGAACTTTTCCATCATAAAAGTCTACTCAAACTTCTACAGTCCACTATTATCAGTAAATATGCACAATTCTACAGTCCACCATTAACAGTAAATATGCACAATCTCTGAAGTAGTAAAAAAGTCATCTAAATAATTTCATGTTAAATAAATCTGTAATTAAGAGGTTGCTGTTAGCAATCACCTTTATATTTCATGGTTTCATCGAAATGATTTGCCAGAAAACTACAAATTATATGAAGAACAAACCAAAAATAAGAATCAAAAATCTATTCATTCTTTGAAAATCTGGACAGCTGGGAGGTATAGTTTAGCTGGGCCTGTCTGAGTTTGCTGCCCTTCCCTCCTGACAAAATCATGGTTGAATGGAGCCTCTGCAGCCATTCCAGTGAACCATTACTTGGCTATTTCACTCCATTTACCATAAACACTAATGTGCATACTGCTTTACTTCTATGATGAGTTGGACCTCATTTGAAAGTTTTATTTTGTATTTTACAGCACAAACACTAAGTCATCTGCTAAACAAAGCAATGCAGTCTCACAATGAAAACTTAGCATTAAAACTTCTCTGCCCTTGAAACTCACATTAATTGAAACAGCATTGAAACCCACAATCAAAGAAAATAAATTTTGCCAGTGGCAGATACAGATTAATTTTGGGCTGTTTTCAAATCATAGGCCCCTTGCATATGAAACATACATGTGCTTTGATACGCCTTCCTCATTGTACTAAATTATATTCCTTGTACAATACAGTAGTTGTTAGAGGGAGTTTTAAATTTGTTTTGAACATTTTTTCCAGTAAGCAATGAAACAAAACGCATGCACCCATAATGGCAAAACTGCCCAGTTCAGAACATTTATCATAAAAGTCTACTCAGACTTCCACAGTCCACCATTATCAGTAAATATGCACAATTCTACAGTCCACCATTGTCAGTAAATATGCAAAATTCTACAGTCCATTATCAGTAAATATGCGCAATTCTACAGTCCATTATCAGTAAATATGCACAATCTCTGGAGAAGTAAAAGTCATCTAAATAATTCCACATTAAAGAAATCTGTAACTAATGAAGAGGTTGCTGCTAGCAAACACCTTTATATTTCATGGTTTCATCAAAAAATAAAGTGTCTGTTGCCCCTCAGGAATAAATTGCCTATATTACATTAAAAAAATAAGCTAGTAATATTGCAAGAGGAAATGGATGGCAAACTGATAACAGACTCATAGTTAGTATCTTCACCAAGGAGAACATTCTCAGTATGGCAGCATCCACCCTTTGGGAGTAGAACCCACAGCCTTCTGCATCAAAAGCAAGTACACAACCTGCTGTGCTATTAACAAGGGAAGCCAACTTCACTTAAGCAACACTAAACTTCTGTTCCCCTGCAGGTCTCAGCTCCTTGTAAAATCTACTCAATACTCAACTGCATCTCAACTTCGCAGCACAAGAAAACTGGAAAAAGCCAAAATGTATTGGGGGGGGGTCAAAAGCCCCAAAACCAGGGAAACATTAAACATTACTTGTATAATCTTGGAAAGTTGCTAGAATAAAATGCTGTGTTACCACCATACATTTTATTGCCAAGGTCCCTGTGCAAAACAGTCAGAGCAACATACCACTACGCCATATCAGCTGCTTTGTGAAAGAGAAATGCTGCGTTACCACCATACATTTTACTGCCAAGGTCCCTGTGCAAAACAGTCAGAGCAGCATACCACTACGCCAAATCAGCTGCTTTGTAAAAGAGAGGAAGACTGAAACTTAAATGGCTATCATTTAGTGAATTCAGTCCTCACCATAGCTGTCAACCTCTTAGTACAAAACACCTGGACAAACCCAGTAATGAGGGAATACAGCCCTCAAACATATTCAGTGAATTCAGTTCTTGCCATAGCTGTCAAACTTAGCACAAAAAACCTGGACAAAGCCAATAATGGGGGAATACAGTCCCAAAAATAGGGACAAATTTCAAATATTCATCTTATAAACTTAGAAAATTGCTAGAATAAAAGGTTGTGTTATGGTTGTGTTACTATGTATTTTCTGAAGAACATGAAGTCTGAAATTCAAATGCCTGTCAATTTTACTGCTGACAGAACAAAAAGAATTTTCAGCAGAGACCCAGGGAGAAATACTGCAGACACGTCTTTGTAAAGTGGCAGGGCACCAGAGCAAATCCACACAAACACAGGAAGGAGATGCAGACTCCACACAGAAGGCACCCCAGCCAAGAATCAAACCAGAAAACCTATAGATGTGAGACAACAATACTACCACTGCACCATCAAGTATGCAAGGACTTAAGCATTCAGAAACCTGAAGTCTGAAATTCAAATGCCTGTCAATTTTATTTAACATTTGTTAATCAGGACAGTCTGACTTGGAACAAAAAAAAAATTTCAGCAGAGACCCAGGAAGAAATAATGCAGACATGTCTTTGTAACATGGGAGGACACTAAAGCAAACCCACACAAACACAGGGAGAAGATACAGACCCCACCAAGAAGGCAACCCAGCCAAGAATCAAACATGAGAACCTACAGTTGTGAGGCAACAATGCTACCACTGCACCAACAAATATCAAGCATTACAGTATTTACAAACCACAGATATTATGAGGAACAGATCAGATCAAATATGAGGCAAAAATCAGCTATTTTCTTTTTACAAATGGTGGTGGGTAGGGAATTCAGGTCTTTAACACCTGCATACAAGGTACAGGTTTCAAGCCTGAGGTATTCCTTACCACACACACACACACACACACACACACACACACACACACACACACACACACACACACACACACACCTGTAGTAGCAAACCACAAAAACTAAATATACTGCCCTGTGTGCCAAACCGTCATTATGAGAGTCCAATCAAGACAAAATGAAGTGTAGAAGAATAAAAATATTTCAATGCATTGGCTGCATGACAGCTTAATATCTAGATGGAAACAAAAAAAGGTTGTGAGGCATGAAAAAATAAATTACTTTTTTTTAAATAAATTAATGGAATGCCAGTCAAAATCAAGTATAAGAAAAACAAGCAGCACTCAACTCAAACCACTTCTTGCACTGCAGTTCTAATTATAATTTATATTCAGCTTTATTAAAGTAACAAGTAGCATGCTGAAAGTAGAAATCTCTGATGCCCCCACTTGTAAAAATGTTCCTTATCCAAAAAAAGACCTGCTGCCTGACATCTACTTGTTTCATGGGGAAAACATGATCAAAGTAAAAAATGAAAAGCAAACAAGAAATAAGCTCAAGATACATTGCTTAAAAGGATTACTGTACAGGTTATGGACCACACGATTGGCATTCAGTTTACAGGTAAAGCCTGCAGAGATGACTGGAAGTCTCCAAGTGTAATGAGATTCTTAAAATAATGTAATTCTGTCCTTTATTACAAATACTGGCATATGCATTTCAATACCCAAAGCTTATACATTAGCTAGTTAAGTATTCTCTACATGGCAACAGAAAGGCTTTTGATGTTGGCAATTCTTTAATAGTATGCTTATTAAAGCTTACTTGCATCTTGCAATCTCAGCCAAGCTTACCTGATGGTCATTAAAGTATTGCTACTTAAACACAGAGCAACAGGCACTTTGAGTAATAAGCATAAATCAACAGTACAAAAAATATGACAGAAACCAGACCATTCTGTAAAAATCAAGGACAGATGAAAAGCCACTCTAGTACTTGTGTCTACCTTGGATGGGTGGGATTCTCTGCACATTTACACTGCATAACTACTCCTTCCCTTACTTCAACACATCCAGAGTCACTACATGGGGGAGTGGGGTGCAACAAGTATGTCACAGTTTGAAATGTCTCTGGCTGACTTGTGATGTCCATGACACATTCGTCATACCTCTCAACCTCAGAGCAAGAAATCTGGACAAAGCCATACAAAGAAATGGGACAAAGGCCCAAAAATAAGGACAATTTTTAAAATATTGCTCTTATAAACTTAGAAAGCTAATAGAGGTCTTGCATTAGTATGAATTTTCTGAATGGTATGAAATCTGAAACTCAAATGTCTGTCATTATTTTCTAACTTCAGTCTTTAATTATTTGTCACTAATTTGCCAAAAAAACACAATTTTATGAAAAATGGACCAAGAATTTGATGTAAAAATATAAAATAGCAGCACAATACAGCTGGGAACCTGTCAAAGAAGGGACACTTTAATATTAGTACTGCTAACTTGAGCAGCTGACAAAATAAAATAATCTACATGCATTTCTGAAATAAAAGTAATCTGATTATTACAGTTATTTCTTAATTATAAACCCTCCATGTTTTCTTCCAAAATTGCTATTTTGCGGAGGGATCATTAGGGGAAGAGCAACATTTTGAGCCAAAATCAGGGACAGTTGAGAGGTTTGGCTATGCCTAATTCTATAAAGCAATTTATTTGCATGTACCTCTCAACCTGTTAATGCAATAAATCTGGACAAGGCCAAATATATTGGGGGAACATATAAACAGTACTAAAAATTGCTCTTGTATAAACTGGGACTGTTGATAGAACAGGTCTTACTTTAGCATGCATTTTTCTGAAGGTTATGAAGTCTGAAACTAGTGTGTCATTATTTAGTGACTTAATTCCTAAATGATTTGCCAGAAAACCACAAATTTTATGAGGAACAAACCAAAAATAAGAAGCAAAAAAATCTATTCATTCTTTGAAAATCTGGACATTTGGGAGGTATAGTTCAGCTGGGGCTGCCTAAATTTGCCGCCCTTCCCCCTCACAAAATCATGGTCAAATGGAGCCTCCCCCTGCAGCCAAAGATCCAATGATCCATTACTTTGCTATTTCACTCCATTTACCATAAACACTAATGTGCATACTGATTTACTTCTATGATGATTTGAACTTCATTTGAAAGTTCTATTTTGAATTTTACAGCACAAACACTAAGACATCTGCTAAACAAACTTGGCATTAAAACTTCTCTGCCCTTGAAACTCACATCCATTGAAACAACATTAAAACCCACATTCAAAGAAAATACATTTCACCCGTGGCAGATAAAAAATAATTCTGGGCTGTTTTCAAATCATAGGCCCCTTGCATATGAAACATACATGTGCTCTTTAATACACCTTCCTTTTGCTTTGAACATTTTTCCAGTAAACAATGAAACAAAACTGCCCAATTCAGAACTTTTCCATCATAAAAGTCTACTCAAACTTCTACAGTCCACTATTATCAGTAAATATGCACAATTCTACAGTCCACCATTATCAGTAAATATGCACAATCTCTGAAGTAGTAAAAAAGTCATCTAAATAATTTCATGTTAAATAAATCTGTAATTAAGAGGTTGCTGTTAGCAATCACCTTTATATTTCATGGTTTCATCGAAAAATAAAGTGTCTGATGCCCCTGAGGAATAAATTGCCTAAATTACCTTAAAAATAAGCTAGTAATATCGCAATAGGAAATGGATGGCAAACTGATAACAGGCTCATAGTTAGTATCTTAACTTTCAGTACGGCAGCATTCACTCCTTATGGGAGTAGAATCAACAACCTTCTGTATCAAAAGCAAGTACACAACCTATTGTGCTATTAGCAATATGAGCTGATGTAGCATAATCAGCACTAAACTTCTGTTCTCCTGCAGCTCTCAGCTCCTTGTAAAATCTACTCAATACTCAACTGCATCTCAACTACGCAGCACAAGAAGTCTGGAAAAAGCCACATTTATTGGGGTGGGTCAAAAGGGCAAAAACCAGGGGCACATTAAACATTGCTTGTATAATCTTGGAAATCTGCTAGAATAAAATGCTGTGTTACACCATACATTTTACTGCCAAGGTCCCCGTGCAAAAGAGTCAGAACAACATACCACTATGCCAAATCACCTGCTTTGTGAAAGAGAGGAAGACTGAAACTTAAATGGCTATCATTTAATGAATTCAGTTCTCACCATAGCTGTCAACCTCTTAGCACAAAACACCTGGACAAACCCAGTAATGAGGGAATACAGCCCTCAAACATATTCACTGAATTCAGTTCTTGCCATAGCTGTCAACCTTAGCACAAAAAACCTGGACAAAGCCAATAACAGGGTATTGCAGTCCCAAAAATAAGGACACATTTCAAATAGTCATCTTATAAACTTAACAAATTGCTATAATAAAAGGTTGTGTTACTATATATTTATTGCTAGAATAAAAATTGTTTTACTATGTATTTTCTGAAGAATATGACGTCTGAAATTCAAATGCCTGTCAATTTTACTTCTGACGGAACAAAAACAATTTTCAGCAGAGGCCCAGGGAGAAATACTGTAGACACATGTCTTTGTAAAATGGCAAGACACCAGAGAAAATCCACACAAACACAGGGATAAGATGCAGACTCCACACAGAAGGCACCCCAGCCAAGAATCAAACCAGAAAACCTATAGCTGTGAGGCAACAATACTGCCATTGCACCATCAGATATGTAAGGAAGTAAACATTCAGAAACCTGAAGTCTGAAATTCAAATGCCTGTCAAGTCTATTTAACATTTGTTAATCAGGACAGTCTGACTTGGAAGAAAAAAAACAATTTTCAGCAGAGGCCCAGGAAGAAATAATGCAGACATGTCTTTGTAACATGGGAGGACACAAAAGCAAACCCACACAAACACAGGGAGAAGATAAAGACCCCCCAGCCAAGAATCAAAACCAAGAACCTGCAGTTGTGAGGTAACAATGCAACCACTGCACCATTAAATATCAAGCATTGCACTATTTACAAACCACAGATATTATGAGGAATAGATCAGATCAAATATGAGGCAAAAATCTGCAATTTGTTTACAAATGGTGGTGGATAGGGAATTCAGGTCTTTAACACCTACATACAAAGTACAGGATTCAAGCCTGAGGTATTCCCTACCACACCACCATGAGTCTAACCACCAGTATATTGCACCTGGGGCATTTTCACACACACACACCACTGCACATCTGATCCCTATCCAAACCCTGTGTACATCTGACCCTGCCCGTTGCGAGATTCTAAATTCCTGACTGCTGACGTTGCACCCCAGCGAGTTCCCAGGACAGTCTATGCAGTTTAAAACTGCATAGACTTCTGAGAGCTCTGTTCTCCATGTTTCCTTTCCCAGTCAGGACTGCTGCTGAGACAATCTGCGCATGCTCCAGACTGTCTCAGCAGCAGTCTGGACTAGTGCACGAAGTTCGCGATTTTTAAAATGTTTTTTTTCTATTTATTTCTTTTTATTTTTTAATTTTTAAGTTGAGGGGGCTGCAGTCTGGCAGTCCAATAGCATGGGCCGCCCCTGCAACCTGCACCAACATATAAATGTCCGCCCTTCACAAACAGTTGCAGTATGCCCCTTGCTCTATGCACATGTTCAGATGCTCATAAATCAGACACACATGTATCTCGACATATGTGTGTGCCATACAGTCACAAGGTCCACACTGTTGTAAGTCCATACACCTCACGGATGACCTGTTGGGCCTTGCTACAACACGGACAGTTGTCACATGTGTGTATACAGTAATAGTACAAGGGTATACATAGCTGCAAATGATACATTACTATGATAGCCTGCTACAGCGGTTGCCAATGCTAAGATACACATTATGTGTCTATCATGCATGTCTTACGCTGTGACATCCAAGTTTATCTAGGTGTTTGCAATACTCCCCCAAACTGCCATTAAATGCAGTACTGTACAGACCATAGATAACATGTTCAGATGTTTGACTTGTACTGCTGAGCTACAAATGTCACACTTATGTTCCACTGCACACAGCTACCCAACAATTTCTCCATGGCAATACTTATGCATGGCATCAGTACATACATACCTACTGCTGCCACATATGCATATATCAGAGGATCAACAGTACTAACCATAATCATCTACTACCTGCCGGTAACTACAAACTGTTACATACCTGTATGTCCCTTCCAGGTCCGTCTGTGTATATTATTATTATTTTTTTTTGGTACAGAAACGTACTGTTGTTTTTTTTTTTTGTTTTGTTTTATTTTTTTTCCTGCTTGGGGTTGTTCACTATGTTGAACTTGCAATGTAATGATTGCATGTGGGGATAGCAAGTACTATCTGCTTTTATAGGTATCTGCACATGTGCATGTGATGCCTTCTGGACCAATTGTTGCCCAGCATTTGGTAAATGCATACAGCCTGCTGAGTGGTAATTGCAGTACTCACTGTCATAGCAACCCAATGCTATAAATTGTTAAGTTATGTAGGTGTAGCCCTTTCAGATATCCAGAGTGGGGCCCATGCTTGTTTGCTGTGGAGACTGTTGTGTAAGTCAGAAGGTTGGTATACGTTTTATAAATGAAGCTAGAGGTGTAGACAGTGATGTACATGTTGTACTCAGACCTGACTGTTGCCACTTCCAATACTGAGCTATCAGTGTAGAGTTTTACTCACCACTACAAATGCTTACACAACATTTATGTGACTATACTGGGAATATTAATGTACTGACATCTGCAGGGTTTATGTTTTTACTGTTGACATTACCACAGGGTTCACAGGACAACTGGACAATTCCTGTACTGAGTCTGCCTACCTACACACTTGGTAGACCCTATACGCACAAGTATCTTTTAATTGGGGGGTGCTTACATACTAAGAGCATTATGCATTAATGTGCAAATATTATCTTACTGGACTTGCAGGATTGGTGTGTACCTGTGGGTTTATCAGGTCAGGTTGTCTGTCTGCATGGTTCCCACCTGTGAATATAGCCAGATGGTAGCCAGAGGTTACACTGTCATTCTTTGTCTGTGCAACTCACAGGTGTTTTCAGCACTGTTACAATGGCATTGTTACAGTCAGTTGCTACCAGTACATGGCTACATCCATTGGTATTTCTGTGTTATACTCCTACATAAGGGTATGCTTGGGGAGATCCTAAGAAAGCTATTTGCAGAGTGTATAACAGCAGTATAGCCTATATGCCTGTGTGTTTGGGCCTCTGCCGGGCCTATGGAACAGTCAGATACATCTTTGCATGGTGTCATGGATAGGTAGTTGAAAGTGAGGTACACCTTACACATAATAGGAACAGTAGATGTATACTTCAGTGAAGCAGTGCATATGGATTAGTACTCATTTCATGACATACAAGCGGTGTCTACTGTTACTATTGTCAGTATTCATTGTGCAATAGCCCACCTTTCTGACTGACGTCAGTACTTTTCTGAGGGATTCTGAGGGACACAGCTAAAATATGTTTCACAATCAGGGACATCCCTGGAAAGTTGACTGAGTTAGGAGGTATGGCCTCTGCCCTACTCAGATATGCCAGTATTTGTGCTGCTATGATACTGTGTGGGGGTTGTAATGTGCTTCTGCAACATTATTTTCTGCTTGATTGGCTGCTTCTCACATCACACTCAATCCTACAACAATTGCTGGTAAAGATCCACAGAACAGGCTTTGTATAATCGCCTTCCTATTTTTCCTTTACATTCACCCATTGTAATGCATGATATATTTTTTGCAGCACCCAGCTGTTGTATATCTGTTGTGGCTTAGTGATACTTCATGCAGTCTTATGTGTCCAAGGTCTGGGGTTCGAGACTAACAAAGGTTTTTTTTATTTTGCTGCTGAGCAGAACAAGGGCCCTAACCTAGAGTGACTAAGGCACTTTTAAGCAGTTGTAAGAGGGTTTGCGTGGGTTTGTGCAATGCTTAGCGATGCTTAGCTAAGTGCACACATGTGCACACTCACTTAAACCTGCTTACTACTGCTTAAAAGTGCTTACTCCTGCTAACCCCCACGCTAATTTCTTTGAAAGAAAAAAAAATAGGGAGATAGGAAAGTGGTGAAAAAGGGGGCACAAAGAGGGAAAGACAGTAGGAAAACAAGCTTGGGATGTGCAGGACAGGTGTAGGGAAGGTCCATAGCTGCCCATTTCTTTACCAGCAACAGCTGTGCATATGTTGCAAATTTGGAGTGAAATTTGAAAACTTCCACCCCTAAGAGAGAGGTGAGGACAACAAAGTTTGTTGTACTGCCAATTATAATTATCAGTTTACATGTCCAGCGGCATGTGTGCGAAATAGGCAGCTATGTATGGGGCATAATTTTTTTGTGGGAACAGATTGCCCTTTTTTTTATTTTTTTTCAGGGGAGAGTGGAAAGTGAGGTAGAGGAAGTAGGTATATTTGGGGAGGTAGGTTGGGTAGGTAAACAGACAAGACAAACAAGACGCATACAGGGGTGGAGTATGACACATGGGGTGGGTGAACATAATTGATGGGGATGGATGTTTGGATATCGCAAGCCCATGAGCCCACAGATGGTAACAGTGGGACTGAGATCCCCACCCATGGGCAGTCACCACTGGACCTTCACAGACCCGAGGGTCGCTGTGCTGGGGGCTGTGTAGGAGGGGCAGGCTCACTCATGAGTCACACCACTCTCTCATCGAGCTGGCATAGGGGATCAGTGACTAAACACTGAATCTCCCTACACACCACAACCTGGACCCTTCGGAGGGTGACAGGAGGCCCTTCTCCGCCCACGCTTGCAGGGGGGGTGAGCCCCATCCCATGCAGTGATTCCACCTGAAGGTGGCACAGGACCAACGGAGGAGGGTGGCCCAGGCTGGGCAGCAGACCTGCTGGTGCCAGGTGCAACTGCCAGCTGAGGAGGGACAGGTGGGTCCGCTGGGACCGGCCTTCCCATACATTCTGTGATTAGGTGTGTTTAATTACAACATAGACAACAGCATTCCAAGTTAGTTGTAACAGCATGCAGTAATATTCCCATTAACCCAACACACCAGGGTTACAACAGTTGAACAGCAAGCATAACACATGCATGTATTGAACGACAATGGACATTACAACAGCATGCAGGGATGATTGGTGGCAACAGGCCACCAAGATTGTGGTGTTTTAACAGGGGACATGCATCAAAGTAAATGCAGATTTTATATAACAATAGGACATATGTCCCAACAAATGTTATGAGATTAGGCATACCCATTGAGGTGTGGAATTGTATTGTTTATGCACATGGAGTAGGGTGTAAAAAGAAATCTCCATTAACATCTTATTAGTACTTTAACTGTACATTACATTCCTATTGACTGCAGGTGTATATCCCCTACATGTATTATTACACTAGGCAACATGCATTTGATTGCGTTATGGGTTTGGCTACTTCATTATATACCTGACCTGTATCTGACATAGTAACTGTCCATGATGCAGATGTTACTGCTACATACTTGTATTAAATTTACTTGTTTACGTATCTGCACATCTGGATGTGTTCACGTGCCTTTTTCACTTGTTTTCTACACAACCTTACTTTTCAGGTAGCACACTAACATTTCTGGGGAACACCTTGACAGGCTACTCGTGTGCCAGATTTACTAATGCGTGTCAGCCATTTCACAACAGTTGAGGACTGTTACATACTTCACAGCTACTGGCACTTCCTACATCCACTTTATATGGGACTGCACTCCTGGGGGTTGTGGGCACTTAATACAACAGTAACATTTCTTCACTGCAAGGGTACAACAACATTTCTGAGTAACTGGCACATACACACTGCAAGTATTATACCTTTCTTATTTACATTAAAACTCTTTTCTACAAGCTCTCTCATTTATTTGACATTACACTGCATACAGTAGACTGATTCAGGACATATTATACCTTTATTGATAGGTTACAAGACTGTTTTTCGGGCTCACTCACTTTTTTTCTATGACAGTGCATGCAGAGATAGTATTCCAGACATGTTTTTGCTTTATTCATGGGTTACTACACTCTATTCATGGCTATTTGACTTATGATATGTAACAGTACATGCAGAGGATTTGTTCAGGGAATGAATGTTTTATGCTTCACAGCTACTGCCACTTCCTTCATCCACTTCTTATGGGACTGCACAACTGTGGGTTGACAGCACCTAATACAACAGTACTATTTATTTATTGCAAGGGTACAACAACATTTCAAAGTAAGTGACACAGACACACTCCAGGTTTTATACCTTTATTAATTACACTGAACACTCTTTTCTACAGGCTCTCTCCTTTACTTGTTATTACAGTCATACGGAAGACATATTCAGGACATATTATACCTTTCTTGATAGGTTACAACACTCTTTTTTCAGGCCTGCATACTTATATGTTATGACAGTACATGCAGGGATAGTATTCCAGACTTATTTTACCTTGATTGGTGGGTTAGTACACTGTATTTCTGGCTCACTGACTCATGTTATATAACAGTACATGCAGAGGATTTATTCAGGACATTTTATTGCTGTATTATTGGGCTGAAACACTTTTGTCATGCTCACTCACATATATCATGTAACAATACATGCAGAATATTTACTAACCTGCCTGGTGGTGCAGCCTTAGCAGCCTATCTGCATAGGCTTGCTGATTCATAGCATGAGCACCTGCAGCTGTGGAGTAAATAAAGGGATATTGAGACATACCTATCCATTATTTAGACTATATTAGCTTGTCTTACATACTGCATTCCATGGCTACCTACTTAGTAGAGGGGCATCATGCATATGACGGGCCTCCTGGATCCACTGGTTCAGAAGGTCTTGCTTCCGTCTCTTCAGGTCTGCATGGTGGTGACGGACCTGCTCACCAGTCTGAGGGAAGCCTGTGGCACTGGTGAGTTCAAGAGCCAACTGGTTCCAAGCCTCTGCCTTATACTCCATTCCTTGGAACTGGCCCTGCAGGAGTCTAGTCCCATGCCGATGGACTAGGAGCCAAACCATGTATCTTGACTCCTCGATGCCCCAGCGTTGTGCTCGAAAGCATGTACCCTCTCCAGCACTAGACATTCTAACTGCAGATGGAAGCTACAATCAGTTATGGTGAGTATTCCTGCCTATGCAGCTTAAATATGCCGCATTTCCTGCACTTTTCTGTGATTGTCCATTTCTGAATATTCTCGACTGACTGCAGACCTGCTTAGCAATGGTTAATCTAACATTTATTACTATATATATGTTAGCAGTGGATGTTTATCCCAAGCTGTTGTGGTTTAGTGGTTCAGTACTTTGATTGTTGTGCACAGTGTCCTGAGTTCAAACCTTATCATTACTTTTAATTTTACTACTGTCCAGACAGGTTAGGGGGCATGGCTGTGTTTAAGCAACTTTACTGTACGTTGCTCCACGTTGCCCGATGGTGCGCTGGTTGCCGCGGTGCTCACCTCCACTCAAACCAATTGCGCTGGGTAAAGTGTTATTTAGCTATGGGCAACTATATTGCGCTGGGTAAAGTGCGATTTAGCTATGGGCAACTACATTGCACTGGGTAAAGCGCGAGTTAGCTATGGGCAACTACATTGCACTGGGTAAAGCGCGAGTTAGCTATGGGCAACTACATTGCGCTGGGTTAAGCGTAGTTTAACTGCAGGCAATTATATGTCAGGTTCCTTTATAAATATAAATTTTGTTCACTGATATATAAGCCATTTCAATGCTTTTTAGTAAAAGTGTAATCATATAGGTCAGGATTTATTTCATATACTAATTTGGAACATAAAACAGGAAGGGGAATGGTGGAACTTGAACTGTGAATGCCTCCTCTTTGTGCGAACGCTCTACCACTACGCTATTACTATTTGGCGTAATTTGCATAAACATTCCTTATTATGCTCTTCCATGTCATGATTGCTAACTGCAGCTAAGCAATGGGCACACCCTCGCACACATGCGCAAATACGGGCAGCTATATTGGGAATTAGGAAAAAAATAATTAATGTTTTACTTTTTATAACTGTACTGGGGGTTTACAATGTCACGGAGTGTGGTGTTGGGTACATGGACATTTGAGTGGACTCGCTCTTGTGTGTTGACATTTTGTTTTTTCACACACTTGCAGGGGCGTAGACCTTTACACTGCTCGCCAGTCGGACACGCCCCCTGCTTGCCTGCACGGTCCGTATTGGACTTGGGGTTGAGTCAGCGTGCCCTCATGAATATTCATGGCACACTGACATCATACCGTTCAATTGCAGCCTCCGAGACTTATTTAGTCTTACACGGAGGATTCATGAATCCGGGGGAAATTGTTAACATTATCCTTGAGTTGGACCTTGCTAAAGCAGAAACATATGACTGTGCAGTTCTGACACTTATTGAAACTGTTCACATGCTGAAGAATATGGTGAGGTGTCAACTCTATGAAAAGATTAACAGGTTCAAACCTCAATACTGTGAAGTATTACCCGCACTGGTTAAGCAGATACGATTGAATGCTTATGCTACTTATTGAAACTGGTTAACTCTTAAATATGTTAAAGGATTAATAATACATGAATGTTAATATCATGATTAAACTGGAGTAAGGTAAAATGTTAATCAGATAGTTAAGTACATTTTGTAACCATATAACTGATTAAATATCAATGTTTTAGAACAGTGATGGCAAACCTTTTGGGTTCGGCATGTCAAAAATTTGGAAAACGCCTAACTTGACTCTGCTTGCATGTCACTTCCTCCAAACAAAGAAAAAATAAAATAAATTAAAAAGAAAAATAAATAAAAATAAAACAACATGGCTCTCAATACATCAGGGATAAATCTCAGCAGAATTAGGGACAAATCTAGAAACAGGAGACATGGATATTTTAAACTGCTATAATTGTCTTTCGGCTTTTCCTGGTTAGGGGTCGGCACAGTGGAACTCTGGTCTGCTAATGATTGGCAGTGTATTTTTATTGTGCTGAGTTGCCAGCCTGATGCCCAACCTTCAAAGAAGACACACCTATTCATGCACACACCTACCTGCATGTCTTTAACGTCACTCGACTGTGGGGAGGACATGCAGACTCTGCACAGAAGATGCTCCAGCCGAGAATCGAATGGGAGAACCTCTTGCTGTGAGGCGACAATGCTTACCGCTGCACCACCATGAATCTTGAATAGTTTTAAACTACTAGTTCTATTAATTTGAGGCATTGACAGAAAAAATAAATGTGAATTAATATACATTTTCTGAAACAAAATTAGTCTATAAATCTAATTATTGTCATTACTAAGTGTAAAAAGTTATCAGTTTTAGCAGGGATTAAGAGGGACAGTTGAGAGGAATGTAAAGCAGCACACTCCTAGAAATTCAGACTGCTTTCCCTTTGCAGAAGTGTAACCACAAAGAGAAAACAATGTCAACACTGCCCTTTGGAGTCTCTACTGAGAAAATGTACTGAAATAGTCTTTGAGGTTAATAACTTCCTTACCTCTGCAGCAGTGTTGTTGAACTGGCTCCTGGCACAAAATAATTCAATGCACTTCACACAAGCAACAAATGCAAAAGCAGTTTCTTTAGTAACTTGGATGTTGGTGAACGCTGGTGTGTCACCCACAATGTGGGGTATCACCTTTGACATGCATGTCATAGGTTCACCATCACTGTTCTAGAATATCATGAAAAAAAAAACACATTGAGGAGATATATAGCAAACTGGCTGTGTGACAGAACACTTTTAGCTAAAGCATTAGGAGTGACATCAGAAAGTAGAAAGAAGACTAGTGTTATACGTAAGGGTTGTGTGTTGAGATGCTTCCTGCTCACTTTTTCCTGATCTTCAAACTTAAAACCCAGACCACTGGTTACCTAAATTTGCTGAGGGCTAAAAGCTAATGTTGTAGTTCTCTTAAATTCCAATATCATAACACTATAGAAGAGGCAAGACCATGAAAATCATTGGTCTAAAGACAGTGAAGTCAAATTAAATGCAAACAAGTACAAAATGGCTTTATTGGCCTGAATTTGTCCAGTAAACAACTTAAAAAGAAAAATGTCATGCGCATTCAGAATTGCCATATAGCTGAAATACCTAATGTTCTTAAGGGTCATTTGCATATATGACATGTGCCTCAAATGCAAGAGGTTTAAGGAATTACACAGTTGAAATTTTAGCTTGCCTAGATTTTTCTTGTAGTTTTTATTGATTGTTTTTTTGTATAACCTTTTTACTCTTTGTTTTAATATTATCATATTTGTCAAACAATACTTTTCTGTTACCTATAGTACAGATGGCACTATCTCCAAATTGATTCAGTCATCAGAGTCATTGGGAACTTAAGAGACAACCCTATATCCTTTGACCACCATCTTACAACAGTGGAGAGGAAATCCTTCTTTCTCACCCAATTAATTCTACAGGAGCTTTATCTAGGACAAAATAAGTTACTATTACTCTATATTGTGCACGGGTCTACTTCACATCACTGACATCCCAATTCACTGACTTTCATTTCACCGAGACCAAATCACCTAAATTTCAAAATATTGACAACTCATTTCACTGAATCTCATTTCATCGAAAGATTACAATGCTAAATTTCAAAAGACTAAATGGGAAGCCATAGACAAAAACACTCACAACACTAATGACTACCTATTTCCAGAACTTAAAGACTACTTACTTACCCGCTTGACAGAAACCAGACAATATAAAACCAAACTAAGTGGGGGCTATGCCCCCCACACCCCCCAACTATTTATTTATATATATATATATATATATATATATATATATATATATATATATATATATATATATATATATATATATATATATATATATATATGGTTAGGTAAGGTTTAGTGTGGGCTTGTAAGGATTTTGGTGTCCTTGTGTTGTGTGTGTGGTTTGTGGAATGGGGATGTGTTTTGTTTTTAATAATTGTTATTGTGGTGTGTGCAGTGTGGGTTTGGGGTGTTTGTGTACCCGTCGGTTATTTAGATTTGTCGGTTATGTGTGGTTTTCGTGTTTATGGACTGTCGAATATGTGGTTCGTGGTGTTGGTTGTCGGTGTTGTGTGGTTTCGGCTATGTCAGGTAGAACCATATATATATATATATATATATATATATATATACATATATATACTAACTCCGGGATCGCACTACAGTGGGGAAAAGGGCATATACCTTTTACTTGCCTTAGAGTACTCTACATGCTGCCACTACTGCTGGGAATGCACAAAACATCTGACATATTTCTTTAGATCCTTCTTATAAAAATGTAAAGAGACATACCCACATTTAAAAACAGTACCCCACTTTCTACATGACTATTGGTATTCTGACAGTCAGCACTGTAAGTTACAGGAATTCTTTTTATCACAAACAAGTCACAAGTGAATGGAAACCCACATCAAGTCTATGGCTTACAATTCAGTGAAATGAGATTCAGTCAAATGAATTTTCAATATTTTGAAAATTAGATGATTTGGTCTTGGTGAAATGAAAGTCAGAGAAATGAGATTTCAATGATTGGAAGTAGACCCATTGAGCCCACATCAGGCTCATTGTAGAATACAGGGCCCCTTTTGGAGATAATTTGTCCAAAACTATTACACAATTAAAATAATCCCTGAGATCCCTGATGAAAAAAAAATCACAGGTCTAAAGACTCTACTCTTCCAAATCAGGCTCAAAACCTACCTCTGTATTCCTAAGAAACCTCCTATGTTACAGCCTATATCTTGTTTTTAATGTCATGAAGAACTCCACCTTCCTCCTTCATCACTACAAAAGCCAGAACAGATTCTCAAACTCCCCATACAGAGAAACAAATTAGTAGAGCAAGGTGATGGGATAGTCATCTATTACGTCCTACTCCATAACTGCAATAAATTACACATACATGTTAAACAGATTGAGAACCTATCTAACTTTAATGGTAAACTGGATATACACAATGTCTGCCCTATATAAACATGCTTTTATTTATTTGTTTATTATATTTTTTAGCAGGAAAGTCATATTGGGCAAACATAACTTTTTCCCAATATATGCAAAAAACAGTGTTCAAAAGCAACATTTGGCTTCTGTGTGGTGTATAGGTCTAAGATAAAACATCAGTTTAGTCCTTTGAATTCAGAAAGATATTAATAGGCAAGGTCATGACTTACACATGGGCAGATATGGCATATTATATGCAAACTTGGAATTTGAGCTTCACATGACACGAATTAAAATGTGAGCATGACATGCCTTTCTTTCAGAAAGTGTCAATGGTACTTGAAACTGCAGGCTATAAATAAGTTCATAGGTTCATAGGTGTGTACTAGGCTAATGGCTCTGGAGCCTTTGCAAGCCTAGCCCATAGAAGTGCCCTGACATCGTGCCGCCCAATGTTAGTTCCCACTGCTTCTATCAAGTAGAGTGACTGGAGTGATTCCCAGGGTGAGCTTTCTATTACCCATCCACTCATCAAGATTTCTCTTGAAGAGGGACAGCGAGGTGCTCTGCTTGACATCTATGGGAAGTCTATTCCAGAACATGGGCAGTCTCTGGATGAGGAAACTGTCCCTTTAGTATGTTCTGTTGATTGAGGTAATGAGGTTGAGGTCTCTGGAGTGTGTAGTGTGGAGGGATTAGGATTTCTTTAGATGCAGCATTTCTAACAGAGCTGGGTCAGATATGGCTTTGTAAGTCAAGCAAAGATCACCTCTAAGTAGGCAATATGAGACAGAGAATAGCTGGAGTCTTTTGAGTCTGTCCGTGTAGGACATGTGTTTAATGCCTAGGGTCCTCTTCATGAGGTACTTCTGTGGCCTCTCCAGCTGCTGCAGGTGTCTAGTGAGGCACATGCCAAATGGGCCATTATACTCAATGATTGGTCTAATGAAGGAGGAGCAGAGAGAGATGACCTCTTTCTTCCTGGATGCAAAGCCCTTGGTAATGAGATGTGCCACATAAGAAGGACTTTCTGACCACAGTAGCAATGTGGTGGCTGTAGGAGACGTTGCTGTCAACCTGTGACTCCAGACCTCTTATAATGCCTTCAGTGTCCAGTGGACTCCCATCAATCTGGTAATTAGTGGGAACTGAGTTTTTACCAAAGGGGATGATGACACATTTTTTGGCATTAATTTTAAGGCCATGGTTTCAACACCAGTCATTGGTCTCAGTGAGACCTTTCTGTAGGATGTCTGCATCACTTGGGGAGTTAATAATGGCTTCCAGCTTGCAGTCATCTGCGAACTTGGTCAGCCAGTGTCCCTTTGTCTTGGCCTGGACTTCTGAGAAGTATATGCCGAACAGGAGAGGATCCAGAACCGATCCCTGTGGGACTCCACTCGTGAATGGTTGGCAGTCTGACTTGGAGTCTACTACTTTCACACTGTGTGTTCTATCTGTGAGCCAATTTGCAGCCCACCTAGTGATATAGAGGTTGATGCCTAGTTTGGTGAGTTTGTCAATAATTCCCGAGTGAGGAATGGTATCAAAGGCCTTGGCCAGTCGAGGTAGGCTGACTGACTTCAAAGAAGTCAACCAGGTTGAGCAGGCATGATCTCCCTTTCACAAAGCCAAATAGCGTGTGGTCTAGAGTTTGGAGATTTCCTATATCTTTGTTAATCTTGTCCATGATGATGTGTTCCATAGCTTTACATACCAGACTTGTCAGGCTAATGGGGTGATAATTCCCAGGGTCTGTAGTTGCTCCCCCTTTATGGAGAGGGATGAATGTAGCAGTGCATCATTCGGTAGGGACAAAGCCTGAGGTGAGGCTGTGACTGAACAGGGCACACAGATGTGGTGCCAGTTCACTTTGTAGTTCATGTAGAACACAGCCAGGATATTATCGGGTCCATGGAAGCTATATTTTTGGCCTTGGATAATGCAGCTTTAACCTGTGCTGCAGTAATGCTGGGTGCCTGGCATTCTTCCGATATTGTGATTGGTCCTTTAGGGGGGAGAGAGGGGTAAAGCTGGTACTGAATCTCTTGGCCAGTATGTTGGCAATATCTGTTGGCTCAGTATAGGAGGTACAATTGTGCAGTAATTCAGAGCAAATCTGGGTATTGTCATGGAGGTTCTTGATATAACTATAGAAAGCTTGTTCATAGGTTCATAGGTGTGTACTAGGCTAATGGCCCTGGAGTCTTTACAAGCCTAGTCCATAGGATTACCCCTGGCATCATGCCACCCAACCTTAGTTCCCAGTGTCTCTGTCAAGTAAAGCCACTGGAGTGATCCCTGGGGTGAATTTTCTATTTCCCATCCACTCATCAAGATTTTTCTTGAAGAGGTCCTCTACTTGACATGTATGGGAAGTCTATTCCATAGCATGGGCAGTCTCTGGGTTATGAACCTGCCCCTCCAGCATGTTCTGTTGATTGTGGTAATGAAGTTGAGGTCTCTGGAGCACGTGGTGCAGAGGAATTGGGATTTCTTTAGATGTAGCATTTTTAACAGAGCTGGCTCAGACATGGCTTTGTAAGTCAAGCAGAGATCGCATCTAAGTAGGTGATATGAGACAAAGAATAGTTGGAATTTTTTAGTCTGTCCATATAGGGCAAATGTTTAAGGCCTAGGGTCCTCTTTGTGAGGTACTTTTGCAGCCTCTCCAGTTGTTGCAGGTATTTAGTGAGGTATATGCCAAATGGGGCATTGTACTCAGTGACTGGCCTAATGAGGGAAGAGTAGAGGGAGACAATGACCTCTTTCTTCCTGGATGAAAAACTCTTAGTGATGAGATGTGCCACATAGAAGGACTTTCTGACCACAGTGGCAATGTGGTGGTCAAAAGAGAGGTTGCTGTCAACCTGTGTTCCCAGATCTCTTATACTGTCTTCTGTGTTCAGTGGACTATCATCAATGTGGTAATTCATGGTAACTGTGTTTTTCCCAAAGGGTATGAAAACACATTTTATGGCATTGAGCTTAAGGCCATGATTCTGACGCCAGCTGTTGGTCTCAGTGAGGCCTTTTCTGTATGACGTCAACATCACTCAGGGAGTTATTAATATATCCCAACTTGCAATCATCTGCAAACTTTGTCAGCCAGAGTCCCTTCATGTTGGCCTGGACTTCAGAGAAGTAGATACCAAACAGGAGAGGACCCAGGCCCAAACCCTGTGGAACTCCACTCGTGACTAGTCGGGAGTCTGATTTGGAGTCAGCTACTTTCACACTCTGGGTTCTACCTGTGAGCCAGTTTGCAACCCACCTAGTGAAATAGGGGTTGATGCCTAGTTTAGTGAGTTTTTTATGATTCCTGAGTGGGAAATGGTACCAAAGGCCTTGGCCATATCAAGATAGGCTGTATGAACCACCTTGCATTCATCCACAGCTCTGGTGACTGACTTAAAGAAGTTAACCAAGTTGAGCAGGCATGATCTAACCTTCATAAAACCAAACTGTGTGGGATCCAGAGTTTGGAGATTCCCTATATCCTTGTTTATTAGGTCCATGATGATGCATTCCATAGCTTTGCTTATCAGACTACTCAGGCTAATGGGGCGATAGCTCCAATGGTCTGTAATCACTTCTCCTTTGTGGAGAGGGATGACTGTAGCAGTGCGCCATTTGGTATAGTGTGATTGTTTTTAGTGTCTGCCAGAATTCTGCCTTCAAATCTGGCTTTAGAGGATTTGATGAGGGATCTCAACTTTTTGTTGAGGCTAATAAGGGAGTTTTTTCAGTCTTGGGACTTCACCTTTATCTGCAACAGTTTATTCCTTCTGTTGTACAGTTTATTAATGGCAAGGTACCACCAGATTAGCTTCCTTTTTTTGGAGGAGAGCATCTTGGTTCTGTTGGGTATGGCTAGTTCCATGCATTTATGTACATGTTTGTACAATACATTGGTGTATGATTCAGCAGTCATGCAGCTATTTTCCATTGTCATGGGGTGCCATGAAGTTAGCCACCTCTGTTTTAGGAGCCCAGAGTCAGCTTTGGAGAAGTTTTTCAAGGTGGTTACCTTTGTGGGTGGTGTGGGTGAGATATGAATTTCAATGGTGATAGGTTTATGGTCAGATCTGACCAGGGATAGATTGACTACTGGTGTAGAGCAATGATCGCCCATGTTAATAATAACCAGGTCAATGATGTTGCTTCCTCTAGTAGGGGTCAGAATGAGCTGGTCCAGGGCACTGGAATTGATGAATTCCAGGAAGCACTGGGACAGTGTATTGGTGCTTGTGTAATTTTCCCAGTTGATGGAGGGGTAGTTGACGTCTCCTAGTATAAGAGTGTTGGGTTGGACCTTGATAGATTCCAGGGTACTTAGGAATGTGGAATGAGATTCTAGGGACATGACTGGGGACCTATAGCAGGGTATGACCTTTATCGCCATCTTACCCAATGTTAATTGTACCTGAAGTATCTCAGATACGTTATGCTGGGCTACTACTTTGAAGGTGTGCATATCCTTTATGAATATGGAGACACCACCGCCTTTGGAGCTATGGTCCATGTTTCGAGGACAAAAGGTGTGGAATGAGTTATAGCCTGGTAGCGCAGAGGTGCTTTCTGCCACTTTAAACCAGGTCTCCGTTACAGCATAAATGTTGATGTTCTCCATTTTGGGAAGTGCTTCTATCAAGTGCATCTTGAGATTTAGACTTCTAGCATTGAGCAGCATGAGCCCCAGACTGCATTTATTTATAGCTGCTACGGTGGTAATTTGGTCTTTGGAACACCACCTAAAAAAGGCACTTTAGGGGTGGCAAGAGCCTTAGCCAGTACCCAGAAGCCCAGGGGTGACAGATGCAGGCCATCTGTGGCAAAGCTTCGAGGTCTATCAGTCATGTCATCCCAAGCAGGCAGATACTGGATCCCCTTAGAATGACACCAGAAACTTAGCCAATTGTTGAAGTCAATCATTTTTTGTTTGTACTGTCTTATCATTCTGAGTGATGTTAAGATACTGCTCAGGGCTAGGGTCATACCTTCCTGGGCCACATAATCCGAGGGCTCCACCATGTCTCTTTTTATGTAGTCCAGGGAGGTGCATCTCAGGTCATTCATACTCACATGGACAATGACAGAGTCATACTTGTACTTGTTGTGGAGTGACCTGAGTGCATGTGTTATGTGTCGGATTCTGACACCTGACAGACAGCTGACTGTTACCTTCTCCTTATTCAACCTAGTGAGTAGGACATTTGTGTGCCTCACTATTGAGTCACCTATGATTAGTGTATTGGGCAAGGTGTTTAGCCTTAGAGGCTTAGGTCGAGGGGCACACTACGGAGGTGAGGTATGTGTCCTGTGGTTTGTGCTGTGTTGTGCTGGTTAAGTGCATTTCTGTCTTGGAGGTCTCTGCTCTTTGGGTAAATTTCTATTGAGAGCCTCCCTAAAGGTAAGTGTGTGGTTTGTGTTTTTATGTGAGATATGGGTGTTCTGGAGGGCTATGTGTTCCATGTGGTGTGATGCAGGTGTTGACCTTCTCTTCTTGACCAGCTAGTCCGGTCTTGGCTGCAGAGTGTATAGCTTCCAATTTGGTGATATATGGTCATTCCTTAGGAGAAATGAAAACAGGAAAGATGAATGAGAAAGTGGTAGCCTGACAGAGGGAAAGAGAGAGACAGAGACAGAGATGCAGAGCTAACTTTGGGATGCACACTGACAGAGCCAGGATTGAATAAGATTTTGGGATAAATTTGGCTTGAAGTAGTGAAGGCTGAATATTTGACTAAGTGGTGGTGCACTCAGCATTTTGGACATATGGATGGAGTACAGGGCATCTTCTCCAGTATTTTGGAACTGGGTTATGATGATTATTATTTTTTTCTTTGGAGATAAGTATTGTGTTAAGACAGTAGTATAGGAGTAAACTTTTCAGTAGGGGGGCATTATTCAGGATTTTACAATATGTCGTCTGCAATTATAAACTGAGAGTCAAGCCTATGTGTGAGTTTATTTATTTTTTTATTTATTTCACATTTGTTAACCAGGTTAGTCCAATTGATTTTGCAAACCAACCAATTTTCAGTGGAGATCCGAGGGGAAAAGTCCCAGCAAACATAAGTAAAGATAAGGTGACAATATACAAATTTTAAATAACAATCACAATACAAAATAATTGTAAATAAGAAAAGGTTACTAACTATTTGCATTGCATTGATAGTAACCAACCCATTTTCAGTGGAGACCCAAGTGGAAAGAACCCCAGCAAACATAAGCAAAGATAAACATACAGGACAAAAAATTATTAAAAATAACAATCCAAATATGAAATTAATTATAAAGAGAGAAAGAAAAGAAAAAAAAAGTATGAACATTAAGGGTTGCACTGATAGCAGTGGTCTAAAATTTACTACATATGAGAGTAAGAACAAAAAAGATAATTGCTGTTCAAAAGAAGGACAATGTACAAACATTGATAGGAAGGGGGATAAATAGTGTGGAGAACGGGAAGGGGAGAGAAAGGAGGGAGCTATAGTAGGGTTATAGTAGAAAGAAGGGCGCTACGTTAGGGATAAAGTAGTTGAGGGGTTAGGAGGTTAGTTTAAGCAGAAAGTTACTCACAGAGAAAGAAAGTTAGGAGATGCAACAGGTTATACAGTATGACAGACTAAGATTATGTGTGGTCAAGGCAATTGCATAATTTCAAGTTTAGTAGGTGGGATTTAAGCTCCTTTTTAAAACAGGAAAAGGAAAGGCTGGATCTAATATGGAGAGGAAGTTTGTTCCAATTTAGTGAGAAAGAGTGTTTGTAAAGTAGATTGCCAATATTCCTTTTGGATTTATAAACTGAGAGAAGATGCTGATCAGCACTCCAGAGAGGCTGGGGGGGAGGGGGTAGAGAGTAACATGGGAGGTGAGAGCAGGGCAGGCAGAGGAGTTGTTGAGTATCGAAAAGGTAGCGTGGAGTTGGGATTGTATGAGAAGGTGTGGAAATTCCAGCCACTGAAGTTCATTTAGTGAGAGGCAGTGATGCGAAGAGAGTGATTGGTTTAGAATAAATCTGGTAATTTTGTTGTATGTTTGTTCCAGTTTCTGCATTAAAGTAGTTTGGATATTGGTAACGATGGGAGATAGCCAGTTTAAGCACTATTAACAAGGTTTGCAGCACATTTTTTTTATTGTAACATTGTCTGACTTTTGATTTCTGTACAGTTTATTCTCATGACAAAGTAGAGTTAGCATAAAGTATTTTTTTAACAAGAAGCATCTTTATTAAATTATCACTTATGACAAAGGCAATCATAAATGTATATAAATGAAAACAAACCATATTGACACAGTCCCAGATGCAAGTATTTTATATAAGTGAACCGTATTGACATAACTTTAGTTGCAAATATTATCCATCACTTATAATCTACCCAGTCATTATCAGTCAAACATTACATAGCTCATTCAGATCCTGCCTTCTTTTAAACCTCATTCTTCCTTGGTAAGTAATGTTCCCACAGTTCCTATTATTTCCTAAGTAATTTGCTCCTATCCTTTTCTAACTATCCCAATTCCAGTTGTTTTATCTCTTTTACTATTTTCACTACTTCTAGTAAAGTTGGCTTAGACTTTGATTTCCATTTTCTAGTAATTGATTTTTTGGTAGCCACCATAGTTAGACTCACCAAGGCCTTACATTATGTCCATGCAATTCTGATTCTGTATCATAGCTCAAAAAATAATTTCCTTACTAACACCAATTTCCTCAGCTAGCATCTCCAACAGAGCAGTCTGCAAGGCATTTTTAAAGTCTACCAACCCATTATACTCCCAGAAAATATGTTCCCAGTTACCTCCTTCTTCCCCATCACACCTCCAACATTTGCTGTCTACCTGAGGAAAATTTCTCTGGAGTCTACTTAGGGTATAAAAATATCTATGTAAAACATGTCTACGCAAAAATCCTAAATCTTTTAGATTTTGTTGCATATTTGGGAGACAAACATATACCTCCCACTGTTTATTTGTGAATTGCTTATCCAATCTCTCTTCCTAATCCATTCTAACCTCCTCTGACTGATTCTTATGGTTCACATAAAATATTTGATATGCTCTACTAATTATTCCTTTTTTAACAGCAGCTTCTGTTCTACATAATACTAAAAACTCTACCAGTTATGGTCTTTAGTTTATGAACCCCTATTTCTTTCTCTTTGCCTATACTCTGATATCAGTCCTTGGTAGGAAGACAATCTCTAACCTGCAGTCTAAATAAATTCTTGGCATCTTCCCATTCTATTACCTTTCCCTCTGTGGTGGTTTGCTTCCAATACCTTGGTTCCTTTGACAGTTTTCTCCAATAAATTCCAAACTCCAATAAATGCCCTTCTTGCCTATTGTCTGTATCCCTAGTTGTGGTCTTCCCTATTGGCAGAATCTCCTTTCTCCATTCCCATATTGACTTAAATCTGAGGATACTTCCTGCTACTTTATGAATATAATATTTTGTGTGCTTATTGTTATTCTCCTTCAATGTCTGCATTCAAAATCCAGTCTCTCCTTGATTCTTGAGCCCCCCCCCATGTCATCATCTTCCCTTCCCACTTTGAATTACAGGTTTTTGCTTGTGTTATGTATAGGAGCCTTAACTGTGTAGCTATGAAATGCCCCTTCAAATTAGATAATCCCAAACCACCTTGCTCTATTGGAAGAATCAACTTATTGTACTTGACTCTTGCTGTCTTCCCCTCCCAGAAAAAATACTTCAACACTTTATTAACTGCTATCCACAACTTCTCCTCTGGTTGCTAAAAATATTTCTGACCTGTGAACAGAACTAAATGGACTAAAACGTTTTAACTGCTTGTATCTTACTATTCATATCCATATAATACAGCTTCCAATTTCTTAATGTTTGTATTATCTTTGTTTCGTTTCTTCCCAAATATCCTTAGCTGCCACACTAGAATCATTTTTAATCCATAGGTAAATACTAGGCTAGCTGTCACCATTTTAAGCTTAACCAGTTTCCCAAAGGTAAAAAACAAACCCCGTACCTTGTTTTTGAGAGGTAAACACCTTAACTGTTATTCCACAGTTTGCTTTTCTTTGTCTGTACAGAACTGTCAACATGTGTTTGATTTGAAAGTGTATGGTACCCATTATATGTTGAAATAGCTTTGCTGACTGAATATACCATGTAGAATATAACAAAGTATTAAATACATGGAAGTGATAACTTAAAAGAAAAAAATATAAGAAATTCTATGCTATGCAATATAAATCAAAGTTTCATGTGTTTTCATTTGCACAGAAATTGAATTATGAATACTGAAAGAATATGTGATGGGAATTCAAAAGACAATGTAGGGTTTAAAAAAATTATTATTGTTTTATGAGAGATTAATTTTCAGTCTAAAGTGATAGCAGTATAGGCATGAATGCTGATAATAAAGTAAAGGTATATTAAACCATAGATAGACAAACCCCGGGATTCATGAAGCTTGGCGCAAGGACGGCGGTAGGCTTGTGCTGACAGTGCAGTGTGAAGATGGCGCAGTAACGCCAAATGCATATTAATGAAGGCGTGCTGCCGCCACAGCCACGTGCACAGGAAAAGAGCGCAAGTGCATAGGGCATGTCGAAGTGCCGCACGGAGGTGTGGAAATGCCAGCTGTCGACATGCAACCTAAAATGCTTGCATATAACAAGTTGCAAGATAGTAATCACATCTGTCAATGTCCGTGGATACTGAAATGTATGCAAAGCATGCAAGAAAGTTCCTGCAAACACAAAATGAAGAAGCAAACACAAATGCACAGTAGGGAATAACGAGTCCCTATCCCATGAACAAATGACATGGAAGACCGTGTGGCCATAGTCCAACGCAGTGTAGATAGCTATACCAAGTTGAAGTGAAACGCATCATATGTTAGCGAGCTGCCAGTAGGTACATCCAGCCCAATGGTGAGGGTCACCAGCTGACCCATAATGTGAGGGAGGGTACACAGCTGGGCAGATGTGTCCATAACAAAATACATGATAAATGTACATATCTAGCGACCATATGTCCGAATCATATCCCACATGGCATGTAATAGTCACATACAAAAGGTATGTCCGTACTTCACATACCAAATGTGATAGGAAATAGAATAAGCATGTAAAAGAAACAGAAGGAGCATATAAACAGCTTCAACAATAAGGAAACATGTAGGCTGAAAGAACAGTATTATTCATACCGTTAACTGTGGGGACGTGTTGTCCAGTACAGTCGGATATGTGTATGGAATATATCCCATCCTGGACATAGGAAAAGGTGGCATCCTACCAATGAGTAGAACAGTCTGCCAAAATCCGGAAATCAGCAGTACAAGCTGAACTTGTCAGGATGTGTCACAGTTTAACGGGTAGTACCCGGGTATACCAACCATGTAATGAAAGTTAAGTATGGGCGTGTACTTATGTGCGTGAGGTATAGCATTTGGAAAGCAAACATGGCAGGGTAGTCCACACAACCATACAGGTACCCGACACATGTAGGGTATTTAATGTGTTACTCTGGACGTGTCATGGGCCAACAACCAAAGCAGTGATGTATGGGGGTGCGAGGAATCTGTGTGTGTGGGGGGATGGGTAATGGTACAATCCTCCAAGGCGATACTGTGTCGTATGCAGAATAGGTGAACCGGAGGTGTATGAGGGAGCAGTGGGTGAAGCTGAGAGAAACACAAACACATGTATAAACAGCTGCAATACAACCAGACAGGCCATACTGTAGAACACAATCCCACAAACATATGAATATTGAAATGTGCGATACAAATACATAGACATGTCACCAGCACATACCCACAGATTGGTCCTGATGGAACTGGCCATAACAAATGCAACACACCTGGATGCATAATGGACTACCCAGCATCCCCTCCACATCACACAACCCACTCCCTTACCTGAACGTCCACCAAATCCAGCCATACTTGGCCTACTGGTTTGGTGCAGCCACAGCTACACATAGTGACCACTACGCATATGTAGTAGGTAGTGTCACCCTAGGCAGTTGCAGGATTGCACACTATGTATCCCTTGCATGTAAAACCCCCAGCACAGTTTTGTAAAGCCAGAAAAATGTTCGGTATTCGTCTTGTTTTGGATTGGTCCAATTTTTGGGATATCCCTCATGGGATACGTAACCTGTGTAAGCATTAGAATGGAAGACACGAAGTCCAGTCCTGTAGATATCTGGACACAAGTTGGAATGTGCATTAGAGGTGCACGACAGTGTCCAGCCCTAAATGGTCATGCATAACCTACTACCCAGGATCAAACACCTGCCCGTGATGCACGTGTCCTGACACGAATAAGCGGGAGAATATATTGCACACATTCACATAGTGGCACATGGCATAAGGGTGATGAAGGCACTGACGTAAACAGGATACCCTGATCCACTGTGTGAGGGACAATTAATGTGTGTGTAGGTGTGACCTGACCAACAATGGTACAATGCCAAATGTCTTGTGACCGTAGGGAATAACTATGCACCATACTGCATGTAACAGTTGCCGAAAGCGGTCACGTCAGGATAGAATAAACGTAATTTGTACAAGAAACAAAAACAACAAAAGTGCCAAAGGTATAAGGCTTACAGCTAGGAAACAAATGACTGTTCTAAACCTGCAGTGACCGTGGCTATGTGTTGGGCCAAACAATCTGGTGTCCGCAGTAGGGTTCTCATCTGTCCTGCTTTGTGAGGGATAGTCTATCATTGGACAGTTGTGTCCTGACAAAAGACATTGCAAATGGCAAATGTCCTGGGATTGTAGGACATAATCATGTCCCATATGTTATGTAATAATAGCAGAAAATAATTATTGCAGTATCTACAATACCTAAATGTTACAAGAAACAGAATAAGCAAATAAACAGCTACAACAATAGGCTTTAATGTAGTCAAATAAGTAAAGTTCTATCTGTTGTTCTAACCATGGGTATGTGTTGGCTTGTAAAACCTGGTGTGTTCCGAAAATGTCCAATCATGGCCATTTGAAAAGGTGCCAACCCTAGTCACTGGAATACAGCACACCCGTACATATGACAATGTCAACGATACCAATGGTCAGAGCATTTGCACAATAACTGGCCAGACCCTTAAAAACTCACAAAGCCAGTGCCCTTTGAGGGAAAGGTCTTGAATGAGAATGACTACTTACAACACTGAAGAGTACTAGATGCATTTAACTGCAGACAATTAGTAGTATTACGAATCTGTCAACATGTTCCAAGTTAATAGTACTAATATGGTAGAAGTGTCCGTGATTGTCCCTGAGTTGTCATAGCCTTGTCCCTGTCACTTTAGACATGAGTCCCCGAGTATCAGAGAGGTCCGTACACAGAAGTAGACCAACCAACTGTCCCAGCTGTTGACAAGACTATTGCATACCTGTAGTGATTTCAAAACAGATGTCCACAATAATGTTCATTGTATGTATAAATGAATGAAATAGTCAAATGGGAAGAGAAACCACCCCCCCCAACCTGCAATATGTAGTGGAACCACTCCCCACCCTAAATTATGTAGCACCGACCCAGTAATGTGGTCAGAGGTGCCCAAACACCTGCGTCTGTAAACACAGGTAAAATGTTAAACTCTGGACTAACTCTGTCCATGTGATACATCTGATCTTTGAACAGTGCCAGGGCAGTGCTAGTTACCAGTGGGCCGAGCCTAAACCTGGACCAGCACATGAAAACCCTGACAATCAAACACGCGTATGTGTGAGGACTATAAGCGTAGGGGTTATGAATATCCTTGGAGTGAGTAGACTCGCAGCACGGGTCCAGAGCAGTAGGATACAGGGAATGTCCTAATTATAGTACTGTGTTTTTTCCCTGGAGGAGAATGGATGCCTGCTGTGTAAGGGAAGCAGTGAGGCATATGTCAGAGTAGCTATGAACCATGGGTATACATATAAATGAGCCATAACACCAATAGTGCAGTGGTTACAGCATACACCCAATGTAAAGGCATTCCTGGTGCAAGTATGACTATAGCACATATTAATTGTGTAATGAATGCTTCTGTGCTGTAAAGCCAACAGTTATACATGTAAAGGTGACCGCGTTCGCATTTGTCCGTTAACAGGATTCCAAAGTGGTGCTGTCATAAGGAATAAGGCACATGTAATCCTAAAGACATGCCTGTAAACATGTGTAACTCAGAATAAGTAGATGCAAGTGGGCCTGCGCGGGTGTATACAGCTATTAGCATAGCAAATGTATGTTGTCTTCTACAGCTGTAACTTTTATATATATATATATATATATATATATATATATATATATATGTGTGTGTGTATAGAGAAATATCCACAGACATAACAGAAATATGCAATTATATAGCTACATATCTATCTATATATATATATATATATATATATATATATATATATATATATATATATATGTTAGGAACGCTAAAAGACGAAAGCTAACCTAAGGGTTGTGAAGGGAATCCAGAGCAAGTTAGGAATTATGAAGTGCTCACAGCGTATGTCACATAAAGCTGCGCAAGTGTGGGTAGAGCACTACTCGCCATACCAGAGGCAGGGCTATACCAGTGGCCATAACATCGTTGAAGTGCTATGTCAACATAGTAAACAGACGGAATGTAGGACATGTTGCGACCACCTACACTTGTAACCCACAAATTGTTCATAATCCATAACACCAGGAAAGGCACGTATGTGCAAATATGAATGGATGGTGAGCCTGTGAATACATGAGGTGGTACAAAATGTGTGTAGGGCCCCAACGCTCATGAGAGGGCAATGTGTAAAGGTGTGTCATGGCTGCAATATCAGGTGTATAATGTCTGTTATGTGGGGAAACTCAACACGGATGTGCAGGAGAAACCATGGATATGCGAGTATGGACACAGGAGTGATAGGGTATGTTGCGCCGGGTGCAATGGAGCGGCCCATGGAGGTCAGCTAGTACTAGGGTTACCACCTTTTCAAATGATCAAAGTGAGACATTTTCTGTAGAAATGTCAGATTTGCAGGACAAAACATACCCATGACCAGTACAAAGGATAGAACTTCACCTTTTTGCCAAAATAAAAGCTTATTTGTGTAGCATTTGAGTTGCTTATGCTATTTCATATAACATTTAGGTGTTTCAGATAAAAAAATAACTGTTTTATGAAACTATGAAAGAAAACTTAGGAAATATTTCCGTACAAAAATCTCAGGACATCTGCCATGTTTTCAGTTTTTTCGCAAGACTCAACTGCCCAAAGACGGACTGTCCCTCACAAAGTGGGACAGGTGGTAACCCTAGCTAGTACATAGCTGCGATTCCCAGATAGAGCGTCGTTTGCATGGAGACATGCGTGAATGGGCATATCATTGTCGGTCTGGCAGCCCGGCATGTAAAACCAATACGCCACCCATGAGCGGAACAGAGTTCTGCTGTGACAACCCCAAACCGGGAAAAGCAGAAAGACACAACTACATGAAGACAACAATTTGTCGACATACAGTCACAGTAACACAAACACACATCCTATCAACAGTAATAATATGAATGTGTACAGAAACAAACACAGTAGCAGGAATAATAGGCTGCGCATACGAGGAATAGGTCAAATGACACTCTCACAACCCAGTTAGCAGCGGCACCCCAGACATGAAAAACCTTTGACATCTGTCCGCTGTATAACGTGCAATATACTGAGCACAAGTTCACCGGAGTGAAGTGTCGGTGTCAGAATGACTAAGGCAATAGTATGCTGGTGAAGCAGGGATAAAACCAATACGCATGTGTAAGTGTCCATGTCCGGGAAATGTATAGGTTAATGGACACACAGATGTATATATAGATAAAAATGTATATATACACATAGCTATAATAATTTACATACACATATATATCCATACAGATATATCTATACATATATATATATATATATATATATATATATATATATATATATATATATATATATACACACACAAGGATATACTATGGATATATATAGATAGATATATATACACAAACAACAGGTAGTGATATATACACATACACACAAAACAAACTATATGTCAGTGTAGATATATACATTCACATAAATAGGTTACTTCATCACAGCAATTAGGGGTAACATATTTACAGCCCGGGCATTTGTGACTGGGAGGTCCAATAAAGAAACGTTGTACCCCCCACATCACCCAGCTTGGCTGGACAGACATACAGACAGGCAATACAAATCAATTCACTGCCGCTGTCCAAAACACCGGTAGGAAAGGACCAGTGGGAGAGTTCTGCAAGGTCTACACTTTAAACATGGATAACGGTGTCCCTTGCGGGACCCCAAAAAGTCAGGTATGAAAGAATCTGCCGACACTAATACGAGCAGGATGTAGGTGTACATGGAACAGTAGGTTGTGCAAGTGTGATAATACATGGGTTGACAAAACATACATGTGTCCCGAGATGGGGAGAGTGGGCAATGTGTAGGGGTGTGCTCATACCCCAGCTGCGCTCGCAGTAAGTATTTGTCATGACTGCTGTAGAGGGGTACCAGGTAGGTGGACCAT
Organism: Protopterus annectens; assembly: GCF_019279795.1. NCBI lineage: Eukaryota > Metazoa > Chordata > Ceratodontiformes > Protopteridae > Protopterus > Protopterus annectens. Next base: position 1,422,099,584 of record NC_056746.1, on the reverse strand, counting down.
GGGTATGCATTAATGGGCTTAAATGTGCAGGTGCTGGTTGGCAGAGATGTAGTAGGCCTGCCCAGTGGAAGTCATTAATATTCCTATGTGGGCATAGCATATGCCTACACCTCACAAACCTGAAGAGCACATCTACCGGATAGTTTGTAAACCATCGGGGAATACATAGAGACCTACACAGTGCTGTGTACCCGAGTAGCATGGACATCCATAGTTATGTATCAGAATGTAACAAAGTCCAAATAAACACTGCCAGAACTACTGATATTAGGTGAACAGGTGGCAGAATACAGGTAATGACAGATGACAAAATGTATGAGTCATAAGCAGCATGTACCTCAACAAACGTGAATGAATACATATGTTCTGTGACTGTGAATGTGTCTGGTTAATAGAACCAGTCGTCTAAATGTGTCCCGCAGGGTGTTATGCATTGTTCCTGATACGGTGTTCAGTCACACCCATTGGTATGTGAGTTCTGCTACTGACGGAAAGTGCATAAGTTGCTGACCACTTCAGGTAGATGATAGCATAATAGAAGAGATTAAACACCCATACGCCTGCGAGGGACACACCTGTCTGGGCAGTTGTGTCTTGCAAAATGACAGTTATGGCACATGGCCTGTGCATACCTCTCAACTGTCCCTGATTTCCACGGAGGTCCCTGATTTCGACTCAAATTTTAACTCTGTCCCTCTTAATCCCACCTAAAACTAGTGACTTTTGAAGGAAAGGTGGTGAATTACACTTAATGAATAATGGCAATAATTAAGAGTTATAAACTTCTTTTACTTCAGAAAATGTGTATTGGGGCGTGGCCAAGGATGAACACAGGATAGCAGCAGATTTCTTCAGCTCCACCAATTTCATTACATTGACAGGAATTAATTACTTAAAAAATTAATTTTTGAAGTAATTTTCTTTCTAAATATGTTTGTTTTATATAGTTCTTGAACTATATCTAAAAAAGAAAGGAAATCTTAATAATATTCCTGTCAGAAATTACTTTGGAAATTTTCCTGTCAGTTTATCAGTCTGAAATGAGTTCCAGTAAGACAAATTCTCAAGACTCCAGCATCAAGAAAGAACTTCAGTCTCTGATAATTATAGTCCAGCAACTTACTGCTAAGATGGATAAAATGGATACTAAAATAGACACTTTCATAGAAAAAACTACAAAACAAATAGACTTGTTACATATGGACCTGCAACAACAGAAGATCCAGATGACAGGCATAGAAGAAGCTGTGAATGACATGGAAAATAGAATACAAGAAGAGGAAATCAACATTGAGTTTCTGCTGAAACAAAATACACATTTACAAACAAAGCTGGATGCCCTGGAAAATAGATCTAGGCGTAATAACATTAGGATTTTTGGACTGCCAGAAAATATTGAAGGTAACAATATTACTTCTTTTTTAACAACATGGCTCCCTAAAACTTTAGATTTACCAGAAGCATTCTCTTTTGGTATCGAAAGAGCACATAGATCTATAGCTAATACTAACTCTAACAAAAACTATCCTAGATCAGTTATAGTTAGATTTCTATCATCTTTTGATAAAGAGATGGTTCTTAAATCTGCTTGGGCTAAAGCTCCTGTTAAGATTAATGAAACAACTGTGCGTTTTGACAATGACTATTCTTCCATTGTATTAGCTAAAAGAAAAGTTTTTCTGCCACTAATAAGGGAACTTAAAAAAGCACAGTTTAAAACATACCTTCTGTTTCCTGCCAAGCTTAAAATCTTCCTTCCTGATGGTCCTAAAATTTTCGATGACTTAGACTCTGCTTTACTGTTTATCAAAAAATAAGATTTTGGAAAAATAGAAGAAATGGAATGGGCTAGTCCTTCGTTAAAGAGACTGGCAACTGAAACTTCGTGGAAGACTTCAGAGAAGAAGAAGAGACTAAAAAACAAATGATTTGTACTATGTTTTTTTTCTCTCTCATCATTTTATTTTATTATTAATCTTTTAAATATAGTTCCTGCATTTCCAAGAAGCAACAAATATTTTGAAAAGATTTAATCAAAGTTATTCTCTGTGTGCAAAGAAATGTTTTGTTTCATAACTAGTCAAAATATCTGGAGATTTAATGGCAAGCTGTGATTTAACTTGTTTCTCTTTCTGAAGAGGAAAAATAAGGTCAGTAATTTGATACATTTTTTTTCCTTTAAAAGTTTATATGTTCTTCAAATGCTATTCCTAATTATACTTTCTTGATTACACTGCTTATGCTTGTTTGTAAATAATCTGTCATGCTTTAACTAATAATAATTAGAACTAAATAATAGTAAATAATATGTTTTATTTTTAACTCTATTAATATAAACAGTAAGTAACATTCTATGGTATATACTTCTTATAGCTTTCTCTTACATTTTTTTTATTTCTGCCTTACACCCTTTTACTTTTTACTCTCTTTTCTTTTCTTTATTAATATATAGAAATGCTTTTGATCATATAGACACAGTAAATAATAAGATTTGCATAGGAGTTGAGTTGGGACAAAAATGTTGAGTTTTGTTACTTATTAATAATTTTGGGCTTGATTTCACTTACATAGAGTCTGTAATAACCTGTAGAATGCATTGTGAAGGTTTTGTCATGTTTAGATGCATTTACACTGCTAAATGAATGTTTGTCACTAGTTTTTAATAAGTTTCCCAAAATGTTAAGAGAGACAATCTGGGATGTGGGCTGTCTCATGCACAGTGTCCATGAGCTACTTCAAAAGCTTCAACTCTCAGAATTCTCACAGAGAAGCTGAAAGCAGCTAGTCTCACCTTTGACCTAGATATCACACTGACACATCACAGATACAGGAATGACACTACCTAATTATACATTCTTGATTACACTGCTTATGCTTGTTTGTAAATAATCTGTCATACTTTAACTAATAATAATTAGAACTAAATAATAGTAAATAATATGTTTTATTTTTAACTCTATTAATATAAACAGTAAGTAATATTCTATTGTATATACTTCTTATAGCTTTCTCTTACATTTTTTTTATTTCTGCCTTACACCCTTTTACTTTCTACTCTCTTTTTCTTTTCTTTATTAATATATAGAAATACTTTTGATCTTATAGACACAGTAAATAATAAGATTCGCATAGGAGTTGAGTTGGGACAAAAATGTTGAGTTTTGTTACTTATTAATAATTTCGGGCTTGATTTCACTTACATAGAGTCTGTAATAACCTGTAGAATGCATTGTGAAGGTTTTGTCATGTTTAAATGCATTTACACTGCTAAATGAATGTTTGTCACTAGTTTTTAATAAGTTTCCCGCCAAAATGTTAAGAGAGACAATCTGGGATGTGGGCTGTCTCATGCACAGTGTCCATGAGCTACTTCAAAAGCTTCAATTCTCAGAATTCTCACAGAGAAGCTGAAAGCAGCTGGTCTTACCTTTGACCTAGATATCACACTGACACATCACAGATACAGGAATAGCAGATTAATAATATGTGTTTAAACCTATGTCCCAAACATATACATTACTATAACTCATTTAATTCATCTGATTGACAAGCATAAATAATTTTATAACTCTATACTGGAAGAAATTGTCATGTGATATATTTTAAAGCAGTAGTATAGCATGTTTGTAAAATCTGGTTACTAAAATGTGTTTGCTGTGCATTATTTTGTATAAAGCAGACAGATTTATTGAAGGGACAGCAATGTAAGATGGTGCTCAGTAAAGATACAACTCAGTGAGATCAGATATATATATATATATATATGTGTGTGTGTGTGTGTGTGTGTATGTGTGTGTGTGTATGTGTGTGTGTGTTTGTGTGTATGTGTGTGTGTGTGTGTGTGTGTGTGTGTGTGTGTGTGTGTGTGTTTGTGTGTGTGTGTATGTGCGTGTGTATGTGTGTGTGTGTGTGTGTGTGTGTATGTGTGTGTGTGTGTATACATGTGTGTATATATATATATATATATATATGTATATGTGTATATGTGTGTGTATGTGTGTATGTATGTATATATATATATATATGTGTGTGTGTGTGTGTGTGTGTGTGTGTGTGTATGTGTGTGTATGTAGATATGTATATAAATGTTTCTGAGAATCTGCTTAACTATGAAGTATGATTTATAACAATTTCTATGAATACAATATTTTATTCTATTGGCAATAATGAGTTTGAGTAAATGCTCATATACAAGCAATTCAAGGTTTTTGGAAGCTGTTAACTGTATTTACATGACAGAAAATAGATGCATCCTAATATATGTAATGTCTGAATCATATTAGCCAAAGTTTTTGATTTAAATGAATGTTAGAACTTATTTTTCTCTCCTCTTGATTTCTAACATCAAGATTATTTGAATGCTATTTGAATACAAGTGTTTTATATTACATGGATGTATATAGTAGTATGAACAGTTTAAAAAAAAAAAAAAAAAAAAAAAAGGTTTATTTTAGTTTATATGATGCTGTTTTACCAAATGTGTAGTCTTGTCTTGCTAGATAATTGAATTGAAAACTGTTAACTTAAGTTAAATATAACTAGTATTAACTTGATAAGGTGGTAGCTGACATACTACTGCTTAGGGTAGGGGGTTAACTTGAGTGGTAAATACTACTCTAAGTTGAAGTTTACAACTCCAGGCTGGATGCAAGGTTTAATCCTTACATTATTTTCACTTGTTCATTGTTATTTGTATATAGTTTTGACATCCACAATATATTTTGTACATTCATTGTCACTACAAACAAAATTGAATCCTATACGAAATCCCATAAGAGATTCAATAAATACAGCTATATTTAAAGGTACACCTAAAGGAGGAGATGTAACATTACTTATCTTGTTATTTGTTATTTTGATCATAAGATTCTTAAGTTTTAAAAATGCCAAATGGCATCTTTAAAAGGAATTTCTTTAAACATTAATGGATTGAATAATCCATGTAAAAGGGCAAGCCTAATAAGATACATTAATTTACATAAGGCCAACTTAGTCTTCCTACAAGAAACCCATCTCTTGAAAAAAGATATTGATAAACTAGCCACAAACAAATATACAGTATTGGTTAGTTCAGACCACACTCAGAAAAAAGAGGAGTGGCTATTTTATGGAATAAAAGTATGCCCATTCCTAAAACCATTAAGTCTTATCAGGATGACAAAGGAATGTTTTGTATGGTTACAATGCAAATTAATGGGAAGACTTACACTTTAATTAATGTATATTGGATACCTGGAATTGGTATTAATACAGTGAAACATCATCTTGATAAGATCATATCATTCTCTATAGGAGATATTATTTTAGCTGGTGACTTTAATTGTATACTACATGAAAGTGATACTACCACTATAGGAAAGAGAAGAATTACATCTAATGCAAAACATTTAAAGGATTTTGCTAATTCTTATCATTTGAATGATATTAATAATCAGATAGATTCAAAATCATTACCATACACCTTTTTTCTAACAGATACAAAACTTATTCAAAAATAGATAGGGTCTTTATTTCTAACCAGATGGTAACAGATTTAATTAATTCCAACATCATTTCATGTCCTATATCTGATCATAATTCAATTGTTTTTGAATTCATGATAAAAAATACTCATAATGTTCAGATCAAAAGGATACCAGCATACTTAACTCAACTAAAAGACTATAAAGAATATATATTTTCAGAAGTAAAACATTTTTTAGACATAAATAACACTCCTGAAGTCTCCATTGTTTATGTTTGGGATGCCTTAAAATCATATCTATATGGACAAACTATCAGATGGTATAATAATAAAAGGAAATCTTGGGATAAGGAATTGTTAGATATTCAAAGTAAATTAGACTCTTATAAACATAATAATAAAGAAAATATTATGGACAAGAAAGTTATTGAAGAAATAAACAAACTAAATGAGAAATACAAAGAAATTTTAACTCATAAAGTTAAAATAACTTTAGAAATACAAGTTTTGTCTTATTCAATAAGCCCCAAATACTTACATAGACTTAAAAATAAAACAAAAGGTTGAATAAACAAAACCATATCAAAGAAATCTTTTCTCTAAGGAAAAAGAAGAATGTTTCTAGTATACCAGAAATACTAGATGAATTTAGAAATCACTTTCACAAAATTAACCATAATAATATTAACATGGAACCTAAAGATAAAATAAAGGAGTTTATAACCACAAATATGAATAAAAGCTTAATAAACAACAGATTAAACTATTGGACAAGGGTATTTCATATACAGAAGTTATTACACAAATAAATAAGCTTAAATCAAACAAAGCACCGGGTAATGATGGTATTATACCAGAGATATATAAAATCTTTTCTAAAAATACATATTCATTAATACATAAGGTTTTTATTTTGGCCCAAACTGAGTTAATAACCCCCCCATCTTGGCAATATACATTTATTTTGCCAATTTTAAAACCTAATAAAGATCCAACTAGATGTTCTTCATATCGGCCCATCTCATTACTTAATGTTGATTATAAAATGTTTATGAATATCTTTGCTGATAGATTGAAGACAATCATTCCCGGCATTATAGATATAGATCAGACAGGCTTCATTGTAAATAGAAATACTTTTGATAATATAAGAAGAACTTTAACATTAATACATTTTGCAAATAGGAAAAAGAAAGATTTAACACTTATTAGTCTTGATATAAGTTCAGCATTTGATTCAGTAAGTTGGGACTATCTGTTTACCTTAATGAAGTGCACAAACTTCTCGGATGCATTTGTAAATCTAATTGATTGATTGTAAATAACTCCATGTTATGGTTACTAAAGGAATTTTGTACTTCACTTATTACACCTAAACATATGGTTTGTTACCCATTAAATATTATTATTAGTTATCGTAACTTTATATTCATGCACCCTAAGTATAGGGAATGGAATTTTATTGTATTTCCTATAATGTATACTCAGGGTATGCTTTTGTCATCTACATCTGAAGGAACTCATTTAGCTATAGATAATGATCTAAAGTACTGGTATCAGTTGATATCTAATAATAAAGTTAAAAATCTAGATTTCTTAAAACAAGAATTTGATCTAAGAGAAACTTGCTGGTTAGAGGTTCAGACCTTTAGACAACATCTCATTAATAAAATAGATTTAATGTCTATAACTGTTAAAGAATCTATTCCAACACTGATTGATTACTTGATATTAAATTTACAACATAAAGTTTCTGATAAAGGTAAACTTTCATACATACATAAAGTTATCAGACAAGAAACTTTTACAGTGTAGATTCATACTGGAATTATTTCACTTCTATTAATGGGGACCCACCAAATCAACAAGATAAACAATATATATTGGAATCTGCTTATAGAACTATGTCTTCCATTGTCTGGAGACTTTATACATGGAAATTTTTACATAGATCTTTTATACACCTTTGATGATGAATAAAATAAATAATAAAGATAATCTATGTAAGAGATGTAATGTAGAAATTAATGCTGACTGGGCTCATATGTTTTATGACTGTATAAAATTGAAAGAATACTGGAAGTCAATTAATGAATTTTTGCAGGCTCTTTTTACAGATAATTTCATTATTTCTAAATCTCTTATATTATTCAACACACCTGTACCTCAAAGTGTTAAAAAGGTTAAGCTTTCCTTGTTATGGTCTATTCTAGCAGTGGCTAGGAAAATAATAACTAGAAATTGGATTTCAGATACACCTCCTTCGTTCAATGAATTTAAAAATGTTATGAATATAGTGTGCCATATGGAAATAAACACAATTAGGACTAGAACAAATAGAAAAACATCTTATTTTATTGTATGGGATAATTTACAAAATTTGTTAAAAAAAATTTAATTTCAATAGCATGGTATTTTTGTTTAATTAATTGATCTGATTGTAGTGGATGTCTTTGTAAATACTTTAGTTGTTTTGTTGAATATTATAATAATACCTATTTTTAATTACTTGTATAAAATTGTTATGATATTTCTCTTATATGTTAAAACAATAAACCTGTTTTGAAAAAAAAAAGAAAATGTGTATTAATTCATATTCTCTGATTCTGTCAATGTTTCAAGTTAATAGCACTAATATTTTAAAAGTGTCCCTGATTGTCCCTGATTTTTTCCTGACTTGTCCATGATTCTGGTGAAATTTGTCCCCAATTGGTTGAGAGGTCTGGGCCTATGAGTTCGGGAATGGAGGCTATATAGTGTGTGTAGTGGTGTCAGACATCAATTTGTTGTATCAGTAACAGCTAGCTGTAATAGGAAACAGTATTATCAATTATAATGCTACATGAATAACCTTAACGTATGCAAACCATGGTGGTCGTCTGTCTACTACTGGCTGTGGGTCAGACCTCTCAACCAATTGGGGACAAATTTCAACAGAATCACAGACAAGTCAAGAAAACGCAAGGACAATCATGGACACATTTAAAATATTAGAGCTATTAACTGGAAACATTGACAGAATCAGAGCATATGAATTAATACACATTTTCTGAAGTAAAAAAAGTTTGTAACTCTTAATTATTGTCATTATTCATTAAGTGTAATTCACCTCCATTCCTCCAAACATCACTAGTTTTAGGAGGGATTAAGAGGGACAGAGTTAAAATTTGATTCAAAATCAGGGACGGCCCTGAAAAGCAGGGACAGTTGAGAGCTATGCTGTGGGTATGTGTTGTCACGACACATGTGATAGCTCTACATATAGGGTCTATAGGGCCACCACCAGTCTGAACGGCCAAAGTGGAACCTGCTCTGTAGAACTGTCAGATGTACCAGGGCAGAACATACTTACAGCCATGCATAGTACAGAAATTTACATGTCGGAGCAAATCAAAGCGTAGTCTAGCAGCAGTATAGTTTCTTATGCTACTACATATGACTTATCGACATGTCAGGTATACAAGACCTGTAACAAGCAACCAGTACAGACACCTACAACATGAGAAGGTCCCCTAATCAGGACAGTTGCAATGGCTAGAGTATTGTCCATACCACTCAACTGTCCCTGAATGTCAGGTAAGTCCCTGAGTTTGACTGAAAGTGTAACTGTGTCCTTCTTAATCCCTCCTAAATGTAGTGGCTGTTGAAGGAAAGGTGGTGAATTACACTTACTGACTAATGACAATAAGTAAGAGTTATAAGCAACTGTTACATCAGAATATGTGTATTATGTCATATGCTCTGATTCTGTCAATGTGTCAAGTTAATAGCACTACTTTTGTAAAAGTGTCCCTGTTTTTCATGACCTGTCCCTGATTCTGCAGAAATGTTTCCCTGATTGGTGGAGAGTTCTGGTATTGTCACATGTGATGTGTGATGAGGGACTGCCCATGCAAAGTGGGAAAGGTGTCACTCCTACAGTCTCCCATCGTGCAATCTGAAAGGTGGTCAACGTGCAGTTGGTATGCGGTAGCATGACTTGGCAGACAGCTGCGTTAACAAAGTCAAGTCACATGTCAGCATTGCAGAGTATCGGTTCCCATGTATCAGGCAGATGGGAGCAGATCTATGAGGAACACGCATATAATATGATTATGTCACTGGACAGGCCGCCGAGTCCGTACAGTCGAACGGCTGCCGTCGCAAAATGGTTACACAAACCCGATACTGTAGTCATGTAGTCCGATGTAATACGCATCACAAGGGATCACACACAACCACCGTGAGTGACAAATGTAAGCGGAAATGTCAGAGAGAGAGCGGCTGTAAGCGTGTTTGTCTACCAGTATGCCAGTAGTGCCCTGTCAAAGAAATGTGGAGTGTAAACGTGTATAAGGTGCTGTGACCAGAGGTCAGCAGTGCTTAACACTGTGCAAACCCACGCACAGCAGCTCCCACCTGCTGGACTGTGCCTTACCCGGTTTGTGTCCAAAGGCGTTGGCCTGTCCGCAAACAAAGAACTGCCTTATACACGTGATGGTAGAAGTACCCTGCGCACATAGCTCATGTGAATGAACAATAAACCATGGCATATGTACAGACAACAGACCGCAAACACCATACAGCACAGACATCCAACAGTATAGCAATGTACTGGCAGATATGTCCGGACCACTGTTGCGTGCATTCATGGCCGTCCTGTGTTTCAGTGTGTGAACATGCCCAGTATGACTATTGCGTATGTTGTAGACTGACAATACCGTCATGTGTGTGAGCATGCAAAGTATGGTCAACTGTATTGCATGTGTCACATGTCCAGATAGTACTGTGTTGCTGACCCCTCCGTTCTACACAGAGAGGTGACATGCTGTGTCTGCAGGGTAGCTAATGGTCATGTGGCATTGACAGTTGCTACATGTCTGTATAGCGTGGGGGGACATGCTACCACAGTCCTACACAGCACCGTGGGTGGTGCACATGACTCTCACATGTGTAGGTGTGACGGGGGGGCACAGCCAACAGTTGTACACATCTGCCGCTACTGTACTGGTCTGCCGGGTACTCCATGTCAGTGTGTGGACCTACCTAAATTGCTGGTTGGAGGGATACCAGGGTACATGATTTCCCAGCATTAATTACCAGCAGAGTGGTGTTGGACATCCTATTACACATCCTACATCAAACAGCCTGGCCTGCTGTCGTCTGTGTGTGTCATATGGGGTTGGGGTCAGTCATTGGGCATATCCATAGGCCATCGTATATCATTTGTCTGTATTGGTCCACATCTGTCCAGCTGCATGGAACGTTTGTGGGCTGTACGGACACACATGATGGTCAGCCCATAATCTGCAGTGGGTAGGACACCCTGTGTACTACAGGCTACCATTGTGACCCCTGTATGTGCTACAGAGGTTCATGGTGCCACTATGGATGTGTACTGTCTGCTGCCCTAACATTTGGCTACCACAGTCACTTGTATGCTCAAATACATACCAGAGCAATGGGTAAGTACACATTTTAATACAACCACCACTTGTTAGGTCAATAGACATACGCTGGTTGTTTTACGGACTTGAGGACGGTGCTGGAGTGCTGCCTATGTCAGATGCACACAGTGCACCTCCCATACATGGCCAAGCACAGGTACTATCATGTTTGGCATCTATTGTACTGTGTGTGGGTCAGAGAGGGGAAATCTGTGGGTACCTACTGTGTCAGTGCATATGCCGTGTGTTGCCTTTTTGCCAAGGGCAGGTCATACTGTGCACGGGCTGTCGCCGACAGTGCCCTACTCAGGTAGTTCCTTCACCAAGTCACACTGTGCCTGTACAGGCCTTGGCAGTGATGATGGGCTGTGTTGCCCTGCCCCATGCTATTCCTGCTGCAACTGTTACTGCAGGATAACATTGTGTAGCGTAGCAAATAACATAACAACATGTATGCATGTAGCTTGTGAATATTGCAGAGCCCCGATGTGTCTGTTTACCAGAACTGTGAACCGAGCATCCCAAACACATGCACATGTATATGTCTTGCCTGTGCATCCACCTCAGCATGGTGTGAGTGTTCAGGTGTGTGTGCATTGCTGATGGGTGTTATAAGCCACTACACCAGTGTTTACCTAGCATCCCCCACTAGGAGACTGTAGGGGATGTCCACATAGGCAATGGTGTGCTACAGCTGTGTTAGATGCCATATATCGGACACATCACAGCTTCTAGGGCAGACAGCACACACATTCAATCTCATGCCTGGCCATCACACAGGGCCTAGCTGTTGGAGGGTATGCCCCTGCACTGACTGTAGGCCCTACCCTGCTCCCTGGGTGGTGCTATGTGTGCAGGCTATAGCACCCAGTATCCCAGGGTACTCATCCATGTGGTTGAACAGATTCATATTGCTGGTCCACTAATCACGTATGTGGAGGACCTGTACATGCTCACTAGCATGTGTTGACATGGCATCTGTGAACTGGTGCAATACTCTGGATGTAGATGCCTGTGAGATACCTATGATATCCCCAGTTGTGCTGTGTGAGGTACCTGTGGCTAGTACACCTAGGACAACACATCCCATGGTATCCACTGTGATGCATTCCCCTCGGCCTGTGTGATGTGTTAGGCACAGGTCAACAAGCTGCTGTAGGAGGTCTTTGTCCACCCCATAGTGCTCCAACATCCCCAGCCCATGTAGACCCTGGTAAGTCACCCACGGTCTATAAAGGCTTATGTCACCCCAGTAAGGTTTGTGAGGCAGCATACACATCCGCACTGCCCCAGCAGCCTCCACATGTTGGTATATGTTGCCTGCTGCAGCCCTTGTCATTTGGTTGGACTGTGTCATGAAATGTCCCTGCAGGTATACACTGGTGATGTAGAGTGTTGATGAAACATGTGTGTATGCTGATTTCATGCATTAATGTACTGTTTATGTGCGGGCTGGCCATGTCATCAGCTGATTGTGCTGATCAACACCTGTTTGTGCAGCCTGGACACCCTGACTACCCCACCAATGCTGTCATCCCTCCCAATGTCACCAGGCAGGTATAGACACACTCCTAGCTTAGGTTTGCTAAGGCAGGAGCAGTCCCAAGGCACACTTCTGCAATGTACGTACAGTATGCCTGACCCCCCTCCCATGCTGTCAACTATATGTGAGACCTGCACCTGGCTGACTACACACATACACTCCAGAGACCAGCAACACACCCTGGTGATAAATGTGATATACCATAGTCAACCTCATCTGCATAGTATAGTCTTCCAATGAATAGTTATATGACCCATACTGAACCTCCAACATATTAACCACTGCTCAGTGTCGCTCAGATCCACACACAACTGGCAACAGGTGCCTTACCATCACCATATTCAATGTCCATGGTCTTCCCAGCAACAAAATAACCGGTGTCTACATGACTACAACCCGTGGCCCTGCACACCACAGACGATGTGCATTAACACCACGCCATGGCAGATATACATAGATACCAGGTTATCACATACAGATAATCCGGCACAAATAGTCAATAGTGCTGAAGTCCCCAGACATATGTTCACATCTATGTCCCCCTCTACATCTACATATATCACATATATTATTTGTAGACATATATACATGGACATATATATATGTATATATACATACACACATATACATGTACACATATGTAGATATGGCATTTATGTCACAACAGCGAACCACATGACAGCAATGCATTAGACAGGAATGGAAAGGAAACTACATGTGCCACCTGCATCATGTAGTGTTGTTAATATCAAGGCACGTGTGTTATGTTGCATCACATGGGTCAGATTGTAGCAAGGGTAAGAGTAGGGCTGCTGACAGTTACTCACCAGACCTATTGGCGACTGTATGTGTTGACAACCCAGTGTCTTGGCAGAATATGTGGGCTGTAGACATTTAATAGGTCAGTAACAAAACAAACTGGACACATCCTGCAGCTAGCCACCCACAGATACCAACACATACAGTATAACTGCCAAACACACACCTGCCATGCCCTGGAATTGAGCATCTACCTGTCTAGTCTACCACACTACAGCATTATGCAGTAACAGAATGCGCTACAGAATTCCGGCATCACCGCACTCCCACAGGCATACTTCTAGGTGGATGACATCATCTGCAAAGGCAAAGACGCCGATAGGGAATGTATGTGGTGTGAGCCATCTAAAAGCATTACTCTGTCCCCAGGCAGCTGGAAACACACACACAGGCACACACCTGGCAGGGCTGGGAGTTGAACATACACCTAACTACCTTATCACACTACAGCAATACGCAGTTACAGAATGGGCAACCGAGATTACTGAACACAGCACTCCCAGAGGCATACTTCTAGGTGGGTGACATCATCCACAAAGGCAAAGACGCCGATAGGGAATGTATGTGGTGTGAGCCATCTAAAAGCATTACTCTGTCCCCAGGCAGCTGGAAACACACACACACACAGACACACACCTGGCAGGGCAGGGAGTTGAACATACACCTAACTACCTTATCAGACTACAGCAATACGCAGTTACAGAACACGCTACCGAGATTACTGAACACAGCTCTCCCAGAGGCATACTTCTAGGTGGGTGACATCATCCACAAAGGCAAAGACGCCGATAGGAAATGTATGTGGTGTGAGCCGTCTAAAAGCATTACTCTACCTCCAGGGAGCTGGAAACACCCACAGACACACACCCACCTGGCAGGGCTGGGAGTCAAACATACACCTAAATACCTTATCACTCTATAGCATTACGCAGTTACAGAATGCGCTACCAAGATTACTGAACACACCACTCCCAGAGGCATACTTATAGGTGGGTGACATCATCCGCAAAGGCAAAGACGCCGATAGGGAATGTATGTGGTGTGAGCCATCTAAAAGCATTACTCTGTCCCGAGGCAGCTGGAAAAACACACACACACACACACACACACACAGGCAGACACCTGTCAGGGCTGGGAGTCGAACATACACCTAACTGCCTTATCACACTACAGCATTATGCAGTTACAGAATGCGCTACCGAGATTACTGAACACAGCACTCCCAGAGGCATACTTCTAAGTGGGTGACATCATCCGCAAAGGCAAAGATGCCGATAGGGAATGTATGTGGTGTGAGCTGTCTAAAAGCATTACTCTGTCCCCAGGCAGCTGGAAACACACACACACACACCTGGCAGGGCTGGGAATCGAACATACACCTAACTACCTTATCACACTACAGCATTACGCAGTTGCAGAACATGCTACTGAGATTACTGAACACAGAACTCCCAGAGGGATACTCCTAAGTGGGTGACATCATCTGCAAAGGCAAAGACGCTGATAGGGAATGCATGTGGTGTGAGCCATCTGAAAGCATTATTCTGTCCCCAGGCAGCTGGAAACACACACACACACACACACACCTGGCAGGGCTGGGAGTCAAACATACACCTAATTACCTTATCACACTACAGAATTATGCAGTTACAGAATGCGCTACTGAGATTACTGAACACAGCACTCCCAGAGGCATACTTCTAGGTGGATGACATCATCCGCAAAGGCAAAGAAGCTGATAGGGAATGTATGTGGTGTGAGCCATCTAAAAGCATTACTCTGTCCCCAGGCAGCTGGAAACACACACCTGGCAGGGCTGGGAGTCGAACATACACCTAACTACCTTATCACACTACAGCATTACGCAGTTACAGAACGCGCTACCAAGATTACTTAACACAGCACTCCCAGAGGCATACTTCTAGGTGGATGACAGCATCCACAAAGGCAAGGACGCCGATAGGGAATGTATAGAGTGTGAGCAGTCTGAAAGCATATTACTGTCCCAAGGTAGATGTAGACACACACACGGCAGTGGAGTGATCAGGGCAACTATATATCTACGGAGCACTACAACAACACTACATAGATACGGGACACGCCACAGACAGTACACCCTTCAAGACAGTCAACCAGTGTGTTCAATGTAGGCATCCATCATGATATTGTAAATGGAATCTGTTGCCTGGATGACCACCATCACTATACAGGATGTCAATGGCCATGCCCATACACAGAGGCACATCACCAACACAAGGTGTCACTGGGCATGCCCACTCTAAACACGGAAGGGGGCAGTTTGGAATGTACTGTGTGTCCATCTACACAATGGCATACTGGGCATGCTCACACACTTAGTAGTTGCAAAGTGCCGTCTTGCATGCACATGGATTCTAAACATGGAAGGGCACAGTTTGGAATGTACTGTGTGTCCATCTACACAATGGCGTACTGGGCATGCTCACACACTTAGCAGTTGCAAAGGGCCGTCTTGCGTGCACATGGATTCTAAACACAAAAGGGCACAGTTTGGGATGTACTGTGTGTCCATCTACAGAACGGCGTACTGGGCATGCTCACACAGCAGTTGCAAAGGGCTGTCTTGCATGCACACGGATTCTTAACACGGAAGGGCACAGTATGGTGCTACTGTCCCCACATACATGAAGGCCACTCACATGTACTGAGCAGTACACACTCAGAACCCATCACAGATTTCTCAGGTGCAGATCACAGAGGTACACACCGCAGTCTACAATGTAGCCCTCAGACATCACCATGTCATTGGACCAGCAATACACAGTCATACATTACCACAACACTGTGTGATTCATGACCAGTGGACTGTACATAGGTCTACAGCAACTGTGCAGACTACACATGTACTGACAGGGTTCCATCATGTGTTATGCATTGCAATCATACCACTGTAATAACCAGGTCGGCTCTACACATACCAGGGGCCCTGGGTCTTACACAGCTGTGACAGATGACTGTCACTGTACACCCAAGAACACACATGTTTGGATATGATATACATGTAATTGCAGTGGATATGTGCATGGACCACACACACAACACATATGTACATAGCATAGCTTTTGCTGTCCTCCATGCAGACAAGTGGCTACAGCAATCACACGCATACAAATGGAAGGTAGGTCCATGGCTGTTGAATGCTAACAGTACATGAGGTAGCAATGTTGACCGAGGACACATTCCCTCTGTACTAGTTGCCTATGACACCCATCATATCATACAACAGTCCATGTGTTATGTATGTCATCACACATGTCCACCAATTGCAATGCATACAAACATGGCTACATGACAGGCATGTAGGACCAACACACATGTACAACTTGTAGTGCGCATGCAGCTACCATGCATGTGCAGTAGCTGATGTATGTAGCACATCTTTGCCTAACTACAACATGCAGTTGCAATGCAGCCCCATCATTGACACCTGTATATGATGACATACTGACAGTATGGTAGGATGTACGTCAGGTATGGATGGATGTGTGTACATAAAGTGGTGATCCACCTGTGCAGATGGATGTTTGCTGGGGATGACTCACAGGTGTGTCACACGCCATCCTACCATTACATGTGCAAACAGTACACTATGTTACTGTTACTTGACAGTGAAGACATAAAACCTACACAGTGGTCAGGTGTTACTGAGTGTACATCACTTGACACCTGTAACACTTACATCCTCCCATGTGCATATAGCAGCACAATTGCCGGACGTAGCGTTGGTACACATAATGCGGCCAATACTGCTGCATGTCTGTCAGATGTATCATCATATAGCAGGTGTATCATTCACAGTACTGCCATGTGTGTTTGCTTGTGTGACCATACATGCCACATATGGTGGGGAATACATCCCAATTGTTATACACCCCTGTACACTGTTGTAGAGATTTGTACATACTGCAGTGTGGAAAACATGGCATAGGCAGGGGTGGTGTGTGTATCACACACATCAGCTATCCGTATGTGTATGACATTTGGGATCTCCACAGAGTGTGTATGTGTGTGTGTGTGTGTGTGTGTGTGTGTGTGTGTGTGTGTGTGTGTGTGTGTGTGTGTGTGTGTGTGTGTGTATGTATGTATGGCTGTCTGGTGCATGGAGTGAGGGTGTATGTTACCATACAGAACACACAGGATCCCTAACCCCTCATGGTGATGCAGTCTACTGGCTACCTGTACATGTTCTTACTCTGTGTCACATTGTGTGGGTGCACAATACTGTGAGGGTGATGACCACATAGGCAGGGGTCCTCACCTCAAAACTATGTGGCGTGCGTTATAGTGTTGTTGACCTCGTGAGTGTGGGCATGTTCCTGTAATGTGACAGGGTATTACTGCTACACAGTGAGGCCTCATGCTATCAAGTGGCCTCTAATGTTATCATCGGCCAGACCGCTGAGTACAACCCCTGCACCATGTCAACATACCTGTGATGTGACCTGGTATGGATGTCACGTCTCTAGCCACTGTAGCCTATTAAACTGCCCACATGCTTCTGGATCAGTATTTGTGTGGACATCTGTGGTATGTTAACCTTTCCAAAAGTCAGGTTGAGGCTACGTATAGCATGCTGATATTGCCATACGTGCCTGTGAGTACTCCACAGTTACACATGGGAGACTGCTAACACTGATACCTGCAGGCATATGCAAGTAGACCATAAGGAGGGAACCAGGGCATCATTACCAACATGCTGTTACTGTTGTTACCGAGACACATACTGTGAGCATATAACAATGCCTGCTAAACCTGTACTACATGGTATGTCTGGTGCGTGTTAACAGTACACAACTAATGTAATATACACTTCTCTCACTATTCTATTCACCCTGTGCATCAGACCATTTGAACATGTCCCTGCACCGATGGTGTGGATGACAGGGATGCGGCACAGGCTTCATCATATGCACAGGGTGATAATGTTTGCCAGGGGCATAGGCTGCACCAATGGATGACATCATGTGTGTGGGTAAGGGCCGGTGATATGATTGGACATGTCTGTTCAGTATGCATGTGGGTGTTGTGGTGCCCTACAGATGTGTTTGCTGTGTGCGTGTATGTGTGCACACAGTTCTGCCTTTTGTGAGGCCTACACAGGGGTATTATTGACAGCTCCAGATTGTACAGACCAGGTTGTATAGCTCACTGTGTCTGGCCATGGCCATGTGACCTGTGCCTGCCAGGGATTGCGTGGGCACTACCAGGCGGAGGTACAGATTGGCTACTGTCTGACGCCACATGTCCACTGGAACCGTGTCCCCACTGGGAACATCCAAGGCCATGTCCACGTGGCCTGCTGTGTCTAGGTGTGGACAGCGCAGCACCAGCTGCACTGCTACTGCTACCGGCACTATGGGAGTGGGCATGTGAGGTGGCACGCTCACGCTGACCTGCACTGAGTGGTGTAGCTGGCCTACGTCCACATGGCCTACGCCTCACTCCTACCAGATGTTCCAGCAAAGACAGCTCATGCTCGCGGATTGCTATGCCATGGTCAAGGATTCCGACCATGTCACCCAATCGCCTGTCCAGAACATCAGCAATCTGATGTTGAGCATTTGCCAATGCCTGGATGTTGTCATTTAGGGTACGGATAGAAGCCCTCTGCAGCCTCTGCCCTTCTCTGTTCTGCCGTTCAGCACGTGCCTGTGCCGCCATTACAGTCTGGAACATGCGACTGGTGATACCAGCAGCTGCACTCTGTCCTGCAGGTGCATGTCTGCCAGAGGTCCTCCTACGAGCAGCACCGGCCACGTGTGTGTGTGTGTGTGTGTGTGTGTGTGTGTGTGTGTGTGTGTGTGTGTGTGTGTGTGTGTATGTATGGCTGTCTGGTGCATGGAGTGAGGGTTTATGTTACCATACAGAACACACAGGATGCCTAACCCCTCATGGTGATGCAGTCATTACACTGACACCATGGTGTGGAGACACACCTTCTGTAGCCACCACATGTTCCTGTTCCACGCTAACAGACGCTGACTGTCCTTCCTCTATGGCCACTGGTGATGCGGTATGTGTTGGCAGCAGAACTGTGTGTGGGGAAGAGGGAGACATAGCTGGGATGGCAACCATTGGCACAGATTCTGCCCCTGACAACCCTGCCTGTATCTCATGCACATGTTCATCACTGATAGTATCTGTGGGGACACTAACATCAGATGGACCACAGGAGGGTAATGCACCTACAGCACCTGTGAATGCAAAGAAAGACTTTAAATTACAATAGACATACACACACACAGACACACACACAGACACACAGACACACCATGCATGTGATTTGACAGACGGCATGCAGCATGCCTGTGATACAGCAGATGGCATGCAGCTCAGACATTAATAATGTTAGTTAGCATACCTCCCTGGGGTGCACACTACAGCAAGCAGGTGTCATATCAGTAGCTATGCAGTTCACACAATCATGGTAGTATGCATGCATCCCCGTGATACACCATGTGGACCAGAACAGGATAAAAGTACACATGGCTGACATGACCTTGACATGTAATCTGCTGACGTGTGCATTAACATGCATACATGTCTGACACAATGGTGTCCTGCCACATGTATAGCATTGTAATGGGCATCACATTGCGGTGTTGTCTGTATGCCCTACAAATAGAATGCATGTTTAGCAAATGTGCATGAGCATGGAAGGGTAGTGTGAGCCATCTACATTGCAATACAGTGTGAAGTATAGACACTGTGCCATTGCATGCCATCATGAGGTGTCTATATTGCTATACAGTGCATAATATGTACACATTGCATAGCCATAACTGCATGCATACCCATGACATAAATGTGGATTGTGACCCACGATGCTGAGGTGTATACACACCAAACCATGCTGTGTCATGTGACAGGTCACTGGAGGACCTACAGATGACACCCCTGCACAACTACTACAGAGTCTTAGCTGCCTGGCAACCATGTCCACACATAGCAGACTTGTCAATTCACCATGTCCCACATGACATTGATGTACCACACACATGAGGTGCACAGCTAATGGTGATGTCCTACACCAGCAATGGAAATGTACAGTATCTGTGGCCTGATGTGGTGTCAATGTCTGTGGAAGCTGTAGAGGTGACTACTGTCATGCTATGACACAGTCGTGATGTTCAGCACATCTTATATGGTAGACTTCAGTGACACCTCCACTAGCTGTGCACAGGCTTTTAGGATGTCCAGTGTACCACATCAACTGTATAATCAGTCAACTAAGGCTATAATTGGACCATGTGTGGACAATGTGCAACAGGGTGTATACACATCACATCTACTGTGTGGCTACGTGTCTCAGGCCATCCCCTATGGCCATGTGTGCACATGTGTTGGCCAAATGTGTGTGATGGCCGTCAATCTCACATGTCTGTGTTGTCCCATATGACATACAATTACAATTAAGAAGGTGGAAACTGATTGGTTTATTTGAATATGTATTTGTTAGGGGGAGTATAAAATACAAGTGTTTTTATGATGATTTGTAAAGCTGATAAAGTTGAAGACGAACACGTGTAGTTGATTGCGTTACTGTGAACATTGCTGGTGAAACATTAAATTGGTTACTCTTCCCTTGGACGTGGATTTATTTGTGTTCGGTGGCTGTGGTGTTAGTTTTGTTTATTAGTTTATTTTCTACCACTTGCTGCTGTTTTTCGTTTTCCCATATGACATACACCCATAGATGTCAAATATGTCACCATCCACAGGGCTATGCAGACAACAGGTTGTATGTTTGGTATGTGGGGTATGGGTTATGGGATAGTGTGACAATATTACAGACAGAACACTACGTGTCTGGGACATGTCAGATGGCACATCACAATGTGTGCACTCATTGCAGGGGCATATAACACAGTGGTGACTCCTGTGGGCTGCCCATATCACAGCTCACTGTGTGGTACTGTTTGCGTACCACACGTGTTGTTCTAATGTATAGTACATATGCCTACATTGTACAACACCTCCACCATTGTATGCACAGCTGTCCACACATGTAGCAATGACAAATACTGTGGTTTCATGTCGGTGTATCATTTCGTTTGCATATATTGCACATGGGTTGCCAGAGTGAATGATGGATGATGCGACCTGTATATCGTGACTGGACCGAACATAAAGTGTACAGATGTTAACTGTCCACATAGCAAATAGATCTATGCTTTAACATGCCTGATACTGATGACAGTCTCACCTGCAACGGACTGATGTCTGTGCGGCACGCCAGAGGTACCTGTATAGGGGTGACACAGCAGTTTGAACATTATCCATGACTGTATGACAGCCACAGGGTGCACTGTACATGTTAATACATTTGCCTGTACAATAGCATATAATATGCACATGCGTGCATACACAGGGTAGCATACTGTAGTATGCAGCATGTGTGTAAACATACCTTGCATATGATGTTACATTACATAATGTACAGTGACACATGCAACTAAATGGGATATAATAGCCATATGTGCAGTAGAGACTTACCAGGCAACTCCAGGCTCATAGGTTGGGAGACACCCACCTCCACGATGGCAGCTAGTGTTTGTGGATGCTGTTCTGAGGGTGTCCCCAGACTGGCCAGTAGCTCCTTGGTGTGTGTGAGTGGGGGCTTGGTTGGTGGCCCACCACCTGTTCCACCTTGTTCCTTGGCAATTGCAGTGGCATGATGTTTTGCATGTCATATCAAGTCCATACAGTGTCTGCGCACCTGCTGGTAGGTGCAGTTATGGCCACCCACATCATTCACCCTCCTGCGAAGATCATGCCACAGGTCGTCATGCTGCTGGGCATGCTGTGGCACATGGCTGAACAACACCTCATAGTTCTCATGGAGGTACGGAATGAGGACATCATCCTCCTGGCGGCTGTATGCTGGCAGGCGTGTACGAAGCATTATCTGTAAGACATAATGATGGTGACAGGTCACAGTATCAGAGATGTACAGAGATACTGCTGCACATACATTTCTAGTAAATCTAGTACATCTGCACAGTTATCTTTGTAAATCATCATGACACTGACAGGACTGACATGTTTGTGTCCCACCCATGTAACACCTGTTATGCATTGGATATCATCACCATATATGTGTGTCACCTCATTACATTGTTCATACTCCATGTGAATGCTGTCTTGATGTGGGCATGTCTGTTTGCCTGCACTGGTGTTCTTACCTATCAGCACATGCCTGGATATGTCCACGGTAATGCTGTTGACCTTGATGCTGTGTATATGTCACATATCAGCACATACACTGCCATTATGGACTTGAGCAGTGACAATGCACACATACGCATGGAAACCTTTACATGCATGTGTTTTGCCATATACATCTACATGGCACTGTACAGCTGTTCAACATCCTCTCACGGATCACCTGTGTTGCACATGTGATAGACATGGGACAATCGCTAGTTGGACATCATTCACAGGGATGGTTATCAACTATAGCATGTACGGGCAAGGTTTCCTAGCTATATCCGACAGCCATTTTGCCACCGCGAGGTGCATCAGTGCCACATTACTGATCCAGACAATTGATACTACATCTACCATGCGGCCATCACACCATGTATGACAGAGATGACATGTGCAGCTTTGAAGGACAGGGTTGCATGGTATGGCAGGAGTATGTCACATGTATGGCGCAGGGATCTGTCCAGCATGTGGCGATCATAGTAGTAGGATGGTGGCTGTCCATGACGTATGTCTTTCAGATCAGGAGATGGACATGTAGCATGTCCAACATTATAGTGTAGCACATGTCTTTATGCAAGGTAGACAGCATGCTGCATAGTGGAGGTGAGGATTGTGAAGGCTGGTATCGCCCATCCACGCATGGCCAATACCCCTTAAAGGTGATATGTGATCCAATATTGGTCACCCGAGTGCTGTGTATGCCTGTCCAATGATCTCCATGCTCATAGATGGCACCCTGTCATGACATGGGTACCTCGTATGACTACCTAAAGGGCCTGGAGATGTCACCAACTCAGGGAGGTGAACTGAACAGCACCCTCCCTTACATAGTGTCCATAATGTTGACTGCAGTCTAGGTGGTAGTTAATGGGTATAGGGATATTCACCTAGTGGTGACAATGCTGATATCATCCATCAGAATGTGCACATATGTCACACCTCACCCACAAAGCCCATTCTGTATGTTGTTCACAATACTGAGACAGCTATTGCTCATAGGTCATGGCCATTCACATCCTTACATACACAGATGCCTCACATTTGTCTGTGTGGTATGGGCTACAATGAGGGTGGAGTACAACCCTGTTTTACTGTAGCTGGCACTGGTGTGATATGCACATGTCACTCTGGCACCTTTTGTAGTGTTGATTCTGTCAACAGGCCACTGGTAGAACACTCCTGTGACATACAAAGGTATACGTAGTCAAACATCCGTACTGTCATGTACATCTGTACTGCTAACATCTTCATTGATAATGGTTCATGGACTTGCAGACCATACTCAGCAGGGTTATAGTGCGGTGCCACCAATTATGACTGTCGTCACCACTTGTGGGTTGATATTATCCAACACCCTATCTGTATTGTATTTCTATGCCCAGCACTTGTTCAAAACTTGTGAGCACTTCATGAGCTACTGATTAATATAGCACCCATTCCACACCATTTCTCACAAGTACACTGTCTGTCCTTACATTTCCAGCTTGCTTACAGTACAACAGCTGTTGTACACACGTAACTCACATATCTTGTGAGACATGGTTGTATATACAGGTATCTCCAAATGTCACATACCAGTGCTATTTCCTGTCTATATGATGAATATGTCATACATGTGGCAATAGAGCAATTGTCTCATGTACACAGTCAATGCTCACCTCCCAACATATGACACTACAGCCTGTGGGAGATGCACATATGCAGCCCTGCTGGGGGTAATGCTGTCACCAACCCTGACTGCACCTGACAATCATGTGGGGATGTGTAACTTTTGCAACACACCCCACTCATCACATAGTCTCACAAGATCTCCACCACCATAGGCCACACATACAAGTACAACTTGTGCAGTACCTCTCCATACTCTGTGTAGGCACCAAAGGCAGCCCCCATCACCAAACACAACAACAATAACCTATAGCCCACTGACTCATGTGTGCCCATCACATGCAGCCAATAGGGTGTTATAACATACACAACATACCTGTCATAGGTGACTCTGTAGGAGGTCACCCTGATGTTCCACTCAGCAGGCTACACAAGGCGATAGTCACTTACATCTTGCTGCCAGGTAACTGGTTCTGCAACATAACCTATGCACCCATGCCACACCTCACCAGGTACAATTTGACTGTCATTCTCCATGTTAGTGTGACTGCCCTGAGATGCAACTTCACAGACTACATGTGCAGGGACATACAATAGCTCACCGGTCTTGTAGGCCTGAAGGTATGGGCCAAGCCCTGGGGAGCATTATGCATTCATCCGGACCTGATACCACTGTACAATGACTGACTGTGTCACTTCAACAGTTGCCTATGCTTCTACTGTCATTCCACAGGCATTTGGTATCTGTCCGCTTTGACTGACATGGTCAAAAAAACACGATACTTTGACACAGATGACCTGCACCTGGCTTATCTTGCGTAATGTGTTCTATTGCCGGTCTACTGTAGGTTTGCTTTGCTCTGCTATGACAGTTCTCCTTTCTTTGCAATCTGATGCCTCCCCTAT
The DNA here is from genome assembly GCF_019279795.1 of Protopterus annectens. Taxonomy (NCBI): domain Eukaryota; kingdom Metazoa; phylum Chordata; order Ceratodontiformes; family Protopteridae; genus Protopterus; species Protopterus annectens. The sequence goes on along the minus strand of NC_056746.1, from coordinate 1,422,074,569 downwards.
CCTGTTTTGCAGGTTTCTGCGAGCAGACTTGTCAGCTGCCGTCGATTGCCCGCTGTGAGTTAATAGGTGTTAATTGCTCAGTTGTACTCCAATTAACCTACTGCGGCATTTCCTTCTTTTCTTCCCCTGACCTTCCTGTTTGTGCTATGGTTCGTGGCGCATGCATCCACTTACTGGGTTTCGGGCACATTTTCATCCCCGTACACATGCGCTTTCAGGCAACATGTGTGTTCTCAGCTAAACGATTCTATACCTACCTCCCCACCCCTGTCCTGCAGCTTTGATTAGCAATGGCCAGGCCAGATTTGCATTGCTCCAATGTGCTTACAGCTATGGTAGCACATCCCACTGCTGATGTCATGTATACCTCTGAGCCACTCCTCGGTGTTATAGCGCTGCACCCTATGGTACATCCTTAATCCGGTGGGACGTTTGTGATTCAGTATTACCTGCCTCATTTGCATGGCATTGACTACTAATTCATAGTTGCCGCGCCGAACAGTGTCACAGACCCTTAGCAACCCTTGCAGCTTGGTTGTGGTGTACCATGCATACCATTGCGTATTATGGTGAAATCCTGATTTGTATTACATTGCGATTTTATGACATTTGTATATATTTTCTTTGTGTTCCAGTTTGCATACACATGCCCTGTGGTTGTGCTTTGCGTTACTGTGGACATGACATTAAATGTTGTTTTTTAGGTGTTGTGCATCTTTTCTTATGCCATTGGCTGTGTATTTGGCCATTGGCATATGTTAACTTTGTCATACATGATTCTGGGCCGCTTACATAGCTCCGATGTTCTGTTTGGGAAAATGTAAACCATGTTTTTTGGTTTACATTTCTGTGGGCTTACGCTATGCCTGCATCACTTCATGAATCGCTATATACCTTCATTTGCATGGTGCGGCACTGCACATAGGGTGATTAGCATACCTAAGCCGAGGACTGTGCAGTTCTGGCGTACGCCGGTAGTGCATGTGGAACTGGATCGTACCTGAATCGCTCGACGGCCATATTTGGCATTATACCGCCTACGCTACGCCTGCACCTGGCGCAAGCTTCATGAATCCTGGGGAAAGTATATATATATATATATATATATATATATATATATATATATATATATATATATATATATATATACACACACACACACACACATATGGGTCTACTTCAGTAGAACGAAAGACCATATGATTGACATTGGAAATATCGAGCCCAAAACAATGAAACTACACAAAACCGAAGTTCCACATTACCAAAATGCCATTTGACTGTCAAGTTCCCCACATGCAGCAGTAGAACAGTGGAGTTTAAGAAGTCCTTCCTGTAAGTTGAAACAGCAATGACAGTGAGATCATGATACAATGAGAATCGGAGAATATGCCCTTTCTTCACTGTAGTGTGATCTCAGAGTTGGTATATATAATTAGGAGGGGGCACAGACCCTCATAAGAGCATGAACGGATGAACAGTATTTTGATTATATGCCATTCGTTAATGGTAGGTTTTGTTAAGTAGGATATTTGAGTTAGCTGGGTAATGGCAGTGCAGGATATTCCAGTGTAGGATGATGTGTTTGTTTTGCAGGTGCGTTAAAAGTAGGCTTGTGTTTATGGAAGTGCAGTACGTAAGTTTAAATGTTAGTATTAATCCACGGTGGTGGTGCTGCGGTAGCATTGTCGTCTCACAGTAAGATGCTGTCTGGTTCGATTCTCAGCTAGAGTGTCTTCTGCTAGGAGACATGCGTGAATGAGCATACCTTCGTTGAAGGTTGTGCATCAGGGCTGGTAACTCAGTACGTAAAAATCAACTTCCAGTCATTAGCAGACCGGAGCTCCACTGTGGCAACCCCTAACTGGGAAAAAGCAGACAGGCACAATTATTGACTTAGGAGCATATTTGTTTGTAGAGGTTGCGGGGATTATTTTTGTAGTTATTCGCGGCATTGGTAATGTTTTGCAGTACTTTGTTAGATTGGTCGGTGTGGTGGCTATGTTTGTGTTTGTTGGTGTTATGACAGTCAATATTATGACAGTCAGTCATGTGAACGCTCAGTGTTGTGTCCTGTCAATCTTTTGGGCTTGGTGTTTTGGATATCGATCAAGTGGTCTTTCAGTCTACAGAAGTAGACCCATATATATATATATATATATATATATATATATATATATATATATATATATGTGTGTGTGTGTGTGTGTGTGTGTGTGTGTGTGTGCGTGTGTGTGTGTGAGTGTGTGTGTGTGTGTGTGTGTGTCTGGATGAGAGAGATAGAGATAGATATTGAAAGAATGAGTAGGATGGGATGTGTGACTGTTGCAAATGTCAGCTGCTGACTGCAAGAAAGAAACACGAAGTAAGAGTGTCCATAGCCATACCTGGACCACTCTTGTGGGTGGTGTACTTGATGATGTGTGGGTTTAACTCACAGCCACAGGTATTTAAACATGGTAGGTTGACTTGATGTGTAAGAAATCATCAGTCAAGTTTCGAATCTGACTATTGAAATTGGTGGCCATTGTGGTTTTTGGAGTATTTGCAGTAGCCGATAGTGGTGGGAGGAAATTTGAGGTTGGGCAAGAGTTCCTTGTGGTAGAGATAAGAAGGTAGTGTGAAATTGAGCAGTAAGATTGAAGGATCCAAGTGCTTTCTTTGCTCATGAGGAACTTCATCATATCTGCAAGAAGGGGTTCTTCACATGAAATTTGATAGAAGTTTCTCCATTAGGCTGGTAGACTTCATCTCCCCCAATACAGTGAATGGTGATCATGGAATATTGACCATCTAAAACCAGTGAAGATGTATTTCAAGACTTCTATGCAAACAATAGTTTAAAAAATTCAATTTGTTCAATAAGCTAATTATTGCCAGATGCTGCTCCAGGCCTCATTTGAAGGTACATTCGATTTCTGGTATGTACTTGGGGAGGTTCTAAATGAAGGACTATGACAACTGGTTAAATGGGAAATAATTTGAGGCTACTCTCTACATTTGCAAGGCAAAATATATCACAACCTTTATCTTGAATGTCTTGACACAAATACCTATAAAGATGTGCTTATTGTTTGTTTAGAGCATTTATTCAAAATATTATTGCTATGAAACACTGATATTCTTGCTTGAGTTCATCTGCTATGTAAATAAGCTTTTGTTGTCTCTATTATTATTTTATAAAGGTGTACTCTTGAAGATTCTTAAAAAACGCAACAGTAAAAAATAAAAAAAGGAAAATACTGCAGAGAAATAAATAAAATACACTCATGCAACTGGTACACTCTATGATGACTGAGACAAGGGGATAAAACATTAAATATCAGAAAGGGACATGTAAATGACTGATTTTGGTAACGGCTCACGTAATTGGGCTGAATCAGGGAAATTGTAAGGGTGGCCTACTTAACACCCCCCCCCATTTGTGGACAAGCAGAACTACAACAAAATAATATGGCAAACTAACAAAATAGAAATAAAAATGATAAGGGTAACGTGGAGCAGTAAACAATTCTAGTGGAGTAACTCCCGAGGGAGAAAATAACTGAAAACATAAATGAAATCTAATTTTAATCTGTAATAAAAGAAAATGAAATAAAAAGGGGAATGCCAATGGAAACTTGCTAAAATAAAAGAAAAAATCAGGTATTTAATCAAATGTCAACAAAAAGATGATTGAGACCTTGTGTCTTGTGGTGTGTCTGGAAGAAGTGTGCCATTTTAGTGTAGGGGTGATAAAATGAAATTAGAGACAGAAATGGTTATGTGGGGTATGTAGGTTGCTCTAGCAGAAAGAAGTAAGACAGAGGTGACAATGTATTAATATGAGTAATCAGGCACATACAACTATAAAAAATAATGAAAGAAAATATGTTCAAATGCTGGGAGTTGAAAATGACCTAGGCACTTGTGAATATGTCATGCTGGTCTAGTTCTAATAATTTCTTACAAGAGCTAAAAAATACAATAAAATGAAGGGTCATTTAGAGTGTAATTGGCTAAGTGGAAATAATGTTATCTGTCCCATATAATAAACATATATGTGTTAATATATATATATATATATATGGGTCACCTTTAGATGCCCGACAACGCGTTTGGCCGACACGGAATCCGACGGGACGAAAATACCGACAACGCAGATGACCGACAAGGTGAGAACCCGATGGATTCGGTAAGTGTGTGATCGAGTGAAGGATTTAGTGTTAGGGAGCGGACAGGTAAGTGTGCGATAGTGAGGGACTGTGGGTGTAGGGGTGGGTTAAGTGAGTTAGGGTTAGGGTGCAGGTAAGGTGTGTGTGCGATAGTGAGGGACTGTGGGTTAGGGGTGGGTTAAGTGAGTTAGGGTTAGGGTGCAGGTAGGGTGTGTGTGCGATAGTGAGGGACTGTGGGTTAGGGGTGGGTTAAGTGAGTTAGGGTTAGGGTGCAGGTAGGGTGTGTGCGATAGTGAGGGACTGTGGGTTTAGGGGTGGGTAAGTGAGTTAGGGTTAGGGTGCAGGTAGGGTAAGTGTGCGGTAGTGTCGGACCTTAGGGTTAGGGTTTGGGTTAGGGATAGTGCATATGTTATGTAGTGTACTGTGTTGTTTACGTGTAGTGTGTTGGTGTAATGGTTTTCGGTGTTTTGCGTTGTCAGCGTTTTTTGTTGTCGGTCTTTTGGTGTTGGTCATTAGTGTGTCGGGCAAACGCGATTTCGAGGATATAAAGGTGATCCATATATATATATATATATATATATATATATATATATATATATATATATATGTATATATCCAGTATATTTTTATATATATATATATATATATATATATATATATATATATATATATATGTGTGTGTGTGTGTGTGTCTATGCGTGTGCATGTTTGTTTTTGTGAAACCTGGGACAAAATTTTCAACTTCTTTTGCCAAGAATAAAGGACAAAGTAAAAGAAAAAAAGAGAGACAGACAAAGGGTTACATGCCACTTTCTCAATAACCTTTCCTAACAAAGGAAAATTGGTGATTGGATAAAAATTGGCAATGATGTTAGGGTTCAGTGAGGGTTTCTTAATAACATGGATAGCAAATCCCTCTTTTAAGGATAAGGGAATAATCCCAAATCTCGATGAAGAAATCAAATCCAAAATATCACTGCTCTGAGAACATAAAGAATGGACCACACCAGTCCTGAGGGTCAGCAATACATGTCAGAGAACATTCCATGCATGTTTGAGACACAACCATGAGCTCATCATAACTGGAAGTATTGAGCACCATCCAAAGAACCTGGCATGGAAGGATTGAGACTGTATCAACAGCCCTGTGGTCTGGCAATGGTGGTAAAGCAGGTCAGCCATCTTGTCATCAAAACAAAAAGCACCAGACTTATATTCTGAAGCTGATAAGGATTTCCAGTGATCATACAGGATGAGCTGCACAATATCTCCACCACATGGAAGACTGCAGCTGGCAAAGTAAATGCTGCTCTCATTTGAGAAATCCCATACTTAGTGTGTAGCAAATGCTCATTCAGGTCACATGAATCACTTCACAGACCCAAATTATAACAATGGTACAATATGTGCTCTTCTCAACAAAAGAGTTGAAGATCACAGTCAAGCCAGGTCTCATGTCTCCTATTAGATACTGGTCATACATGATTTTCAGCTAGATAGTCTAACGACTGAAGCAATGTCCTGTTACAGTCAGTAGCCATAGCACTCTGAAGCTCAGCATCATCCTCTGGTGGAAGTAAAAGACCATGGAAGAAAACATTCTAAGTTGACGTGATTAGCAGAATGAGCCACCTTCAGTTCAAGATCATGGGAAACATAGAGTGAAATCTTCAGAAAGAATGGAACATAGAAGTGATCAGAATAAGGGACTGGTTCCAGTATAAAGTCTGATGCCTTCACATCCAGATCAAGTCCATATTATGGCCTAATGTATGTGTTGCAAAGGTAATGACCTGAGTGATCCAGAAGTCTTTCATATTATAAATAAATTCTTCATAAAGAGTCACCAACTCCTCAGCAGTCCAGAGCTTCAACTTATAAACCACAATAAAGAACTGATGGCAATTTACTGAGTTCATGAGGAAATCAGTGAACTTCCATAGGAATGTCTTCACACAACCTAGTGGATGGTAGAAAGCTACAGTTTGCACATTTAAAGGAGATGGTCTCCATAGAGGTAACCAAAGTTAGCTGCAGCTCATAGCCTGCACAATCAGCAGTGGCACTCCCCAGTTTTATTCTTCTTCGGATACTGTATCACCATGAAACCTTGTGAAATGGCTGAGGCCAGGTAAGGGATAAAGTTGTCACTAAGCCATGCCTCAGTGTTAAAAGCAGTCTTTATCTCTAGTAATCCAACATAAGATTGTGGGTGATATGGTGACAACCAAAATTCTAGACCCAGACAGCAAATATAAGAGATGAAAATAAGCCCAGCAGCCAATCACATACAGGAGTTTCACAAACGCCAGACTCTCCATATGTATAACAGTCACAGAAATAACCTCACAGACAAGCGCAGTCAAATGATTATGATAACAAATGTGAGGAGTCACAGCCTGCACAGCAAATCTCCAGTTGGATCCTAGTGTAATTAATCTCATTAAATGGTTTTCTGTCAGAGCTGTGCAGTGACTGAAAAAAAAGTGGTAGCAGTGGCAGCCCATTGGTGCCACTGTCTAAAACCTCAGGTGTGAAAAAGGCTTCCCTTTCTAAATCTACTGCAGGCAAATGAACCTTGAGGAGTGTGAAATACCACTTCTTAGTCAAAGTCCTCAAAGAAGGCAGCAGAAAACTAATACTCAGCTATTCAGAATTTGGTAAAAGTTTAGCAAAAGATGATGCAGGCTTTGTCAATGCTAACTAAATAAAAACATAGGGACTTTGTTAAGCATTTTGTGAGGAAATAATGCAGATATGTGATGTGTGATAAACTTTTAAATGGCTCATAAAATCAGAAAAATAAGCAAATTAGATAATCCTAAAATACAATTAATTACAAAGAGAGAGAGGGAAAACAGTGATTTGTCAATGTCAGCTGTTGGTCTGAAGTGAAGTTGAACTTGCAGCAATAGCGGTAAATATGTATATCCAAAAATTAGTACATGGAAAGTAGTTTGCAAGTATAAATAAGTATGTGACAGTTAGCAAATAAAAATTAAAAGGAATCCTTCAATGGATTCAAAATGTTACAATGCACAATGCTTATTGATAATATATTCTTATTGTTGATGCAATTTCCCACATTCTTGCCTACATATGGTATTAACTTGGATTAATGTCGGGAATGGGGGTTGGGGGATTGCAATAATGGTTAAGGTGTTTACCTGTCAGACAAGAAGTACAAGATTTTATTCTCACAAAAAGAAAATAAGCTAAACTTAGTGTTTCAAAAGGATACTTATCCTTCTCTTCACCTATGAACCGTGCTACTTAATAAAGCAAGTACATCATATTTCATTTTGAAAATTTGTTGCCATTGTATTATTTAGACCCTTTTTAAATACAAAGGAAAATAATGACTGAATCAAAATGAGACCCCAAGTAGCAATCAACACCAGACATTTATTTTTTTTAATTTTTTAGATAATAAGCATAATATGAGTGCCAAGGGAAAATATCTGCCTGTTATTTTATTGGATGAATTCTCTTTCAGCATACATAGCTTTAAAGAGTTTTAATAACATGTGGTGCTGAATATTCATTTGCTCCTGTAGCAATCATCCATTTACTGTTTAATGATTCCAAAAGAAAAAAAATTGAACATGGCTGAGAAATGAAAATATAAAGTTGAACAAGACACATGCAGAGCTGAGATATGACATACTTTATATTTAACCATGCAATTAACATTATTTAGAAAAATTATGTTAACGGGCAAGCTGGGTGATGAAGTTCTGATTGCTGTAACATAGCTCACCTTGTTCAGTGTTGGTAATGGGGTGTACAATACAGAGGGGTGGAGAATTATAGTGTACATCTATCACGCAGGAAAGCACTTTATCATGGAAGGCACTGCACTCTTCCCACAACAGAGCTTGGACAATGAAGGCATACTGAAGAATGCCCTCTTCTGGATGTCACATACAAGTTTGAGCATGTCATACTTGACTCACAAGGAACCCTGACAAGACTAGTGTTGATAAAAAAAACACTGTTTTTGCAATCTTTGTTTCATACATCATAAGGAAAAGAGCTTTACTTTGTCAAAATAAATTAAAAGCATTTGACTTTCTCATTCCTTAGTATCCTACAATACCACCACACATAACTACTTGGAGTGGCAGTGCTTTTATAACTGTTTAAGCTGCAGACTAAAGACTTGAAACTGTTCTTTTGTTTGCGCAAATGCTTTTCTCTCCTGCTTACATGTTGTAGTAACTGTGCTGTGGAATAAAGCTAAGTAAAGGACAGTGCATCACATAGAATGTTTGCTGCTGCATTAACATGGTGTTTCTACTAACATTGTTGCATTTTAAAAATACAGTATTTTGATAGCTTGTAAGGGAGAGATTTGTGAACATTATGATCCATTGATTATGCATGGTATGCAACAGTATGATGTTCCACAGCCCTTAGTATTTCATGAAACCAGGTACATTGTGAGTTAAGATTGTGGGGAAAGACCCTGTAGGTACCTTTTGTCCCATTTGGTAGTAATAATACTTGATTCATGAAGCATATATGCACATGACCTCCTCAGGGCTGCATGTAATTCAGAAACACTGTGCCAGCTTTGTACACATTGGATTAGAATGCATAACATATGGGACCAAAACACATACCTTCAATTGCTTTGGGGCCTCTAACCACATCAATCTCTCTTTGAAGAACAACATCAATATAGAAGTTAAAAAAAAAACTCTTTTGTGTAGTAGGCAAAGGAGTTCCTTGTGGTGCAAGCAAACTTGCTATGGCAGTCATATTTGCTCCCATTCATACACCATGATGCATTCCAGTTCCCACTACTAGATCTTATTACCATATTATGGTAATGATCTTTGCTCTGCTATCATATACCTAATGAATGAAAATGTTTTATGAATCAGTGTGTACCACTGTGATGGTGCTTAGCACAGCAGGAAATTGCTGCAATACTAAACAGCTATTTTCTTCTCTATTTACTAGCACTGTTACGCTGCACAGTGATTCCAGTACATTGCACACCATTGTTTCTATGTGCGCTTGTATACCATTCACGGAAACTGTCATTCTTCAGTATGCCTGACAGTAACATGATCAATGTCTATTGAATGGCATGTACTAAACAATAACCCTGACATCCTCAGAACTTTAACTCTTGCTAATAAATCTAATCATTATTACGGTGACTCGCTATTCTCTGTTGCTATCTCAAAAACATGGAACAAACCTACAAACCACATCAGGCTTTTCAGTAACCTGCAAAAACTCAAATCTGCCCTGAAATATCACACAGCAACTAATAAACTATGCAACTACACCACGACTACAGTTTGAAGTATGGAATCCTAATTCTTTCCATCATGGATACTATATGAGTATATTAATACAGTATTTTTGATTCTACTCACAATATCTTGAAAGCGTGTTTCCTTAATCTGATCTACTATGTAAATAATGATTGTTGGCAGTTTTCTTTGAAGTAAATTATCAAATAATGTTTGTTGATGTTCTTTATTTTGAACTGACAAAAATGCATTTCTATCCTTGTTTTGGAGCTTTATACCCATGGCCTACACTGAAAATGGGCATTCAGTTCATAGACAGACTTTCCCAGTAAACAAGTAGATAACAAATATAAATGGAGACATTCACATACCACAGTTATACAGTTGAACACTATATTCATGAACAATCTGGCCTGTACACAATTTTACTCCAGTGCTGTGCCTTTTCCTAAGAAAAGATGAGTAACTGCTAAGATTATTGAAATTTAATGGACCTTATTCACTTCTGCCTTTGACATTCTTGCTTTGCAGTTTTATTTTCTGTGCAGAAACATTGTCCTGCTGCCTCAGTTTAGTGTCACAACTATGAGATAACCTGTGCGAAGTCCTGCTATACTATTTACACCTTACCAGACTGCCACTGCAGTGAAGTATTATTTTATGTGAAATAAATAAAAAACATTTTTTACATAAGTCTTTCCTAACATTATATTGAGTTTAAAATAATCCAGCTAGCTAAATGCATTTGTGGGAAGAAATGGTGAACTTCATCATTAATTGTCATGTTCGGTAATACTTGTACACTTACAAGTGACGAGAAATAAGTAAATACAGGTAACAAGAATCGTCACTTTTTTTACGTTATTACAGGTATCATTTGGGAGAGTGTTTGCAAGAGGATGTAGGAGTTTAACATCTTTCAGTAAAAACAAACAGCCTTCAGTCATAACTCCACTGGTCAGTCATGAATGTAACAATATGGATGTACCCAGGCATACACCATGTGTGCCAAGATGTACACTTAGGGGTATACATTAGTACCACACTTATAAGTCCCCATACTCACCATGTGTCCTCATTCCAAAGTCGGCAGAATAAAATAGTCCCACATGCATGGTGCAGTTCTCCTCCAGGTTATTATTTACAAAGCACAAACTTCCCAGGCTTTTCTCATGACATTCAATGTCTTGTACTATTGGCTTAGGAAATACTCTGCCTTCATAGGAGATATAAATACTGTTGCTTACTGCTTGTACTTATGCTGTTTTTGTCATGATGACTGAAGATAGCTATACTGTACACTATACTATTTCCTAGATCCTAATTTCCTGAGGTAGCTATCCTAGTTTATTAAACACTTAGAGCCTACAACTGCTGTTTCACAGTATGTGTGGTCTACTCTACTAAAAAAATGAAAACTAGATCATGAAGGAAATGAGACTGGTCTTCACGATGTGTGGCTACCAGGTTATCAGGTAAGCTTATTAAATTCATAAATAAGGCATTTAATTGCCTAGTTGGCCACACATATGCATGAAATCTTCCTGTGACTGAAATGTTTTTGACAGCATCTGTATCACTGGCACATGCCATATTTTGTGTTGGCATCGGTATTGTAAGCAGACTATGTGAGAATGAGTCTAAGAGAGATTAGCAGAAGTGAGTAGGGTTCATGAAATTTCAAACATCTTAGCAGTTGCTCATCTTTTCCTAGGAAAAGGCACATCACTGGAGTAAAAAATAAAGGAAAATAAAGCCCAGGAAAGGACTAGTTAATACAAAAGATGTTAAGGAGCTGTGCAGAGCTCTGGCAGTGGGGTCATGTACAAAAGTATCCGAGCTAGTCAGATTACAGGAAGGCTAACAGTGGTGTAGATCACATGCTGTCATGTTTGTGGCACAGATTACAGGAGTAGTAGGGACAGAGCATCTAATTCTGGCATCAACAGACGGAGAGAATGGGAAGGTCATTCCAGGTCCTCATGAAACTGGAGCTAAGTATTATTCTTATTATGGAGAAGATGCCGTCTTCCTTCACAGCTCTCAGACTGCACTTACCTCTGTTCTTCCTATGTTCTTTCTTTCTTAGGAGGAATACAGTGGTTCAATAACTTGTGTTGGGCAATTAGCACTTGTGTTTTAAACTCTTGTTTCCCCAATACTTTACCAATACATTACCAGGAATGTCACCATTTGAATTCTAGCATATTAATTATGTTGTGAATTGTACTGGCTGAGTGAAGGCACCAAATAATATTTTATTACAGCATTACTAACATAGCTTTCTCACATAAGTTATTTTGCTGCAAGGTATTAAAAATACAATAAAATAAATACATGGCCGCACAGCTCCATTTTCCACTAATCATTTTAATTAGTCAGACAGAGAAGGGTAATGTTAGAATCTTCTGAATGATGGGTGATGCAGTAATTTACCTGCCATGTTGCTATTTTATGATCAAGGGCAAACATAGATGAAAGTCAATCCAGGATTTGGAAATGCAGGGGAGGAGCAAGGAATATTTAGATATACTCTGTGGATGATAAACTGAAATTCTAAACACTGTCTTCAGAAATTTGCACAGCAATCAGCTTTCAGTTGAGATGATACAGAGAAATAATTGCTGAATTTTGGTCAATGTTTTATATATAATAAGATTAACACAGATGGTTAGGAATTCAGTGCAAACACCAGAAACTGGAAGGTTCAACTGCCACTTATATGGTGACTATCACAGAATTAAAGGAAGATGCAATTCTACTAGTACAATTACTTGTTCAGAATAAGAAAATAAGATGCATGTAGCTCTGATCCCAAGGTAAGTAGTTTAGTCTGCTTTTTTTTGTAAGCCTGATATACTTATTATTATTATAGTTGGCAACCAAGAGGCTGATAGATTATGCAAACTAGTGCTGCGAGATAATCACAGAGCTCCATGCCTAACAATGGAAAAAAATAGTAACATGAGCTTTGAAAAAAAAAGTCATGGCCTTCTGGGAAACCATGTGCATCCACAAAAGCCATCTTTAGCTGTAGGTCAGACTATGCATATTTTCTGACAGGAACTTACTGTAATTAATTCATTATGCTCATCTAACACTAATATTAATTACCCTCTTAGATGACCGATACAAAAAGTGAGCATATATAAAATAATAATTAGCCTCATTGTATATTTCTGATGTGGGGTCGACCAGCAACAATGATCTATACATATATATTGGAATATGCTATAATCAAAAATATAAATGATTGAAAGTAAAAATATCTAAATTATGAAATAGTGAAAGCATTTTTAATGGAGGGGGCCAAGCTCCCCTGCAGCCCCCACCCACCTCGTTAATCAAATATATCAACTCCGAGATTGTGCAACAATGGAGAATGGGAAAATTTCCTTGTCAAATATTTCACAATTTAGATATTTTAGCTTTCAGTCATTTAAATTTTCGATCATTTGGAACAGACTCATATATATATATATATATATATATATATATATATATATATATATATATAGAGCAAATGAGAAAAAAATCAGCGTAATCCAAACATTAAAATTACCTAATCTTTCTTCTCCAGATCATGATACAAAATCATGGTACAATATCTATGACAAACTAGTTCCAACACACTACAGTATCAATAAGGCAAACATGCAACCTTCCGTCTGCAGTGTTTTGTGCTGTAGTAAAAAGACGCGATTAATGGCAGTGATGCCTACTGACCACATGTGATACATGTGAAATGTAAACTACAACAGCTGGATATTTTATTGTAATGTACATCATATGCTCCTGTCTGCACGCCTCCATTTATCCATCCAGCTGTATTATGACCTGCATTGCTGCTAACACAATTTGCTTATGTAGATCCTCTTTCAGAAAATGGTACACAGACTCTGATATGTCCACTGTCAGTCTTCAGTCTTAGTGGTAAACCAATTAGCTTTTCTATGCCACAGTACTGAATGTTCAGAATTAAGTAAACCAAGGGAGAATACATAATTACTGCAGTGATTTATTTAAGAAAAATAATCAGAGCTGTTTTTTAGTACATTATAATTACAATGTCAGTAGCTCAACAGATAGCACATGTTCCTTTATTGCTAGGAGATCAGAAGGTTGTGGGCTCTATTCCTGTCCCAGGTGTTTATATTACTTTCCCAATATTGCTTAGATTTTCTTTTCAAGCATGTACTGAACTTGTGAGCTTTTATTTTCTTTAGGTGCTTCTAATGGGAGAATGGAATTGTATACGCCTTAATCAATTAATTTTTCTTGTAATCGTATATGTGCATTTGTCACAAGGGCCCATGCCAAGCAGACTTAATCCATGCAGTTTGCATCCAAAACAGATTTCCTGAACAGTATTGCTAATACACAGTACAAAAGTGTCACTGGGCCGATTTCTTCACACATAAGGAGTACTGTCAAAAGGTAAGGAAACAGTAAAGTGCTATACATTAATTACTGGTAACAAATGTCCCATAATGTTTCAATAAGAACATTACTGTTTACGCAGAAAATGTGTCTGGAGGGTCACGTGAATGGCAGTATCTACTGTGCCAAGAAGACATTTTTTTTCCAGTGGTTTGCAGAATATCCTGTGAAGCAGTGTTTTCTGATTTCTAAGACAGATGACGTTTTCAGGAATGTCTGGAATACAGAAGATCTATGTGATGCACTAGCCCAGGAAAGTAAATAAAAATCAGTTCCCAGAAAATTAACTTTATCAGCTTTATTGCCAGCCCCCCTCCAAAAAAAAAACAGAGTTGCTGAACAGTAGCATTAGAACAACAAAACTTTATGTCTCAGTTAATTCATTTCCTTATGTTGTAAAGTGCATCATTTATAATTTATTCTCATTTATTTTGTTTTGTCCCATGATTTAAAATCCTTCCTGATTTTATTTACTTTAGGATAAATGTTGTGTGTTTGTCACTGCTTTCTTATCTTAATGGAACTAAATTGAATATTATTTCTGATGGTAGAGGTTTTACACACGTTCCTTAACAATTAATAAATAATTTATTTATTTATTTAGTTAGTTACTGGGAAGACCCACTGCTTGCAGCTATCCATTGAGCAATGCTCAGAGCATCAAACGTGAAGCATCAACAGCCTCATGGAGCCTATACATATAGTAATAGCAAGAAGATGGGTGTTGCATTGTCCTCGCCTTCTCCCACTTCTTCAAGTCTGTGTGCGTATGTGTGCCTGTGTGTGTCTGTGTGTGTGTGTGTGTGTGTGTGTGTGTGTGTGTGTGTGTGTGTGTGTGTGTGTGTGTGTGTCTGTGTGTGTCTGTGTGTGTGTGCGTGTGTGAGATATATATCCTGTTTATAAAAAACAATGTGCGTGTGATATATATATTCTGTTTTTAAAATCCTGTGGTTGCAGTTTGTTGTGCCTGCCAGGTGTTCAGAGGAATATATATATATATATATATATATATATATATATATTTATATATATATACATACACACTACACACACACACACACACACACACACACACACACACACACACACACACACACACACACACACACACACACATATCACATTTGGTCGAAACTGACTTCACTAAGCACACTTGACTGAAAGCTCACTTCACTGAAAACTCATTTGGTCGAAACTCATTTAGTCGAAAGTAATATATGGCCTCTTCCCCACTGTAGTGCAATCCTGGAGTTAGAATATAAAGTAAGGGGGGTGGGGGGCATATATCCCCACATAGTTTGAGTTTATATTGTCTTGTGGAAAGAGGTGTTCATTGTACTTAATATACATGTCTATGGTTTAAAACACTTGAAATAGGTAGGGGCTATGCCCCCCACCCCCCCCCTTACTTTATATTCTTTGCTAAAAAAACACTGCAGACATAGATTTATATGCATATCTTCGTAGTGAAGTGCAACAGTTTTCTAGCTTTAGGGTGTAAGATGCTTACTACCCATGAGGAAGAATAAACTTTAAACCGTAGAGAAAAGTTGTACTTCATGAGCAATGAAGTCGCTGGCTGAGCCTCCTTAAAATCAGGAAAAAAAAACGTAGATAAGTTCAGTTGAAACTTCAAACTAATCAAGCATTAGTAGCTTGTTTAGAAATTGATACTTCTTTACTGAAAATAAAAGATATTAAGTGGATAAATAAGTCCCAAATTTCTGCACTCTAATACTGATCAGATGAGTCTAATTTCCTCAAATTTCTACAGTCTTGCACTAAACAGAATGTCAGCCAGATTGTATTCCCTGACTTGTCAGCCTCATAACACATAATATACTTAGACAATGTAGCAAGTATCTGATGCTTATGAACAATGAACTACAACTTAACTAATCTCAAACTATCTGTCAGAGAAGAAAATATTTTACTAGGATGGAGGCAACACTCATAAAAAACACAGTCAGTGAAGAGCTCCCACCCCATCCCTGCAGAACTTTAGAAGAACACATGGAAAATTATCAAATGTGCAAGAGGCAGAAAAAAATTATTGCATAAGCCTCCAAGGTCAAACAAGACCAGGTCTCAGCAGAGATTGAGTACTCCAAAGCATTGCACTACATCCAATATCTACAGTCACCAGGAAAAAAAATGCCCCAAACCAGGTACTGTTAAATTTTCTACTAATATACTGATGAGTGATGATCCCACAGTAAGACACATAGGCTCTATCATCATAAATATAGACATAAACAGGTTGACAGGGAGCTTGCATACCTGTCAACTGTCCAGAATTTTGCAGAATGTCCAGATTTTTGCTTCATTTTTTTGGTCTGTTCTTTATAAGTTTGTGGTTTTCTGAGAAATGATTGGCTATTCATTGAGGATAGAAATTGGAAAACAATGACAGATATTTGAGTTTCAAATGTCATACCCTTTTGAAAATTCTTCGTAATGGAAACCCTGTTATTCTTTCATCATTCTAGATTTATAAGAGCAATATTTAAGAGTTGTCCTTATTTATGAGTCTTTGTCCACCCATTATCTATGGCTTTGTCCAGATGCCTTGCTCTAAGGGGTTGAGAGGTATAGTGAGCTGTCTTTTCAGTGCCAAGATCTCAGATGCCCTCAGGACCCTTAAGATGAAAAACTATGACTAAAACATGATGCTGGTCAGCGTAGGTATGAATGATCTGGTGCATAAAACCCAAGGGAAATACATTTACAAGCATTTCACAACTGCAGGAAAAAAATCTGGTATTGAACTGAATACTACCATTATCAAGAATGATGCCAAAGTACCAGGAAATGATGACCAATGTTAACAATTAGCTCACTAACTGTTGTCATTTGAATGGGATCTAGTATGTGACAGCATGGAATTAACTATTGATAGCCTCACTTGTTTTGCCATGCATGACTTGCACTTCTGTTCCCAAGGCTACTGCATATTGGATAAAGCCTTTTCTGTCCCCTCCATAGTGCCTTTTTAGGCAGGGTCCAGCTAATGGATCTTCCAACCTAAAAACATAGAAAAACAAAGCACTGGACAATATCTGTGTAGTGCTGGTCAATGCTAAGTGCCTAAATAACAAATTGTCAGACCTGAAAGACTTCCTACATTTGGAAGACATTCACGTGTGTATTATCAATGAAACCTGGCCTTTAGACCTGATGGAAACTGTGATGGAGTATCCTTATTTGTTAAAGACTACCTTACCTCAAGGCAGATTCCCAGAAACCCACAGAATTAACTTAATGAGATGCAGTTCAGCCTAATTAAAACAAATTATCTGATCATAGCATGTTATTAAATATATTGGATGAGCCTCATATAGCAAAAAAGCTACATTACCCTGGGAGACTTTAACTACCCATTGATAAACTGGGAGACCTATACCTCAAATGCAGGCTATGCACAAAAATTCCACAATTTCATAAATAAGAATTACCTAGACCAAATAGTAAAAGAGACCATGAGAGGTCGAAATGATCTTGACCTGATCCTTACAAATATGGCATCTATATGTACTATCCAGCAGTCATGTTTAACCACAAATTGGTAAACTTCTCATTCAAAATTCCTAAACCAACTGAGGGAAATATAATAATATTCAAAGACTTCAAATGTACAACTTCCTACAATTCTATGATGAACTTTCTAAGTTCAGATATAACTGTACTCCATCAAAATGTAGACATTGTTACTATTTATGCAAGCAAATTCTATTATTACCTACAAAACAACATAAACTTATAAGTACCTATCAAAACTAATCAAAAAAGTGAAAGGAAAGAGCAAACCAAAATGGTGGTCCACATGCACAGGTAAACAATGTGATAAGATAAAAAAGCTAATTAGAATAGATAGGCAAATAGATAGATATATAGATAGATATAGATATAGATATAGATATAGATATATATCAAAACTAAAAACCAGCAAACCAATGTTTCAGAAAATACGTGCAAACACAAATCCTGTTATTCTAACAACTTTCTATGTTCTCTGCAGGAATTTTGGGACATGGTACTGGAATAGACAGCAGGCAGAAACAATTTTTGTTCTGCTGCTGTCATTTGCTGGTTAGTACAGGCAGATTTTACTGCCTAGCATGGTACTTGACCTTAACTTTAGCAGGGGTGCTTAACATTTGTTGGATTTGTTTGCTGAAAGCTGCAGTGAGCTAGGCCTTCTGCCCTTGCTCTGCTGTTATCCAAAAACCTGCTGTGAGACTACAAAAGATAAGCGCTTATATTAGTCTGTTTTCTGCACTTCTGATTAAGTAAAAAAATATTTGCTGCATATCTGTGCAACTGTTTTTTAGACTTAGTGAACTGAATCCTTACCTCTGTTCTGATCTTGTATTCCCACCCACCTGCCCAACTGTTGTTGTGCTCTTAAATCTTGGCATCTTCTGAATTGCCTGCCTCTCCTATAAATTTGATATTGGACACTCCTCCCAGTCCCATTACATCAGCTCACTCTACTGAGTACAGTGTGATCATTTGTGGAGACCCACCCCTTTAGCTTCTTAACCTTGAATTATCTTCTGTCTCCTCACGTTCTATTTAAAAATATTGTGCCTCTTCCTACTTCATTTTATTCTTTGTGCTTAGGTGTTCAACTGCATTTAGTTTGCCACATTTTATGCAGCTTGTCAGTAGCCTGATTAAACTGATGACAGCATTCTACTGAGTTACTGCTTTATTTAAGCTGTTTTCTACTGTTATGATTGTGAACTAATTTATCACATTTGCACTGTTTTAAAGCAATTTACTGATTAATTGCATTTCATTACTGTTTAACTGCATTTTACTGGATTTCAATACTGTTTAACTGTATTTTTTAATACTGTGAATTTTGTTTTTGTCTGTAAGTGGTTAATCTGGGCTTTTTGTGAGTTTTACTGTGCTCTTAGCCTTAACTTGAGTAGCATAGTCTGGGTACAAGGTTTGATGCATCCACAGCTGTTTGTTTTTGACTTCTGTGCTTCTGGCAGCCATCTTGTGTATGTCTTCTGTGTTTCTGGCAGCCATCTTGTGTTGGTAGGGGCCTTTCTCCTTTGTTAATGAGAGTAGCAGGGCTGCCTGGATCTTGTCTGGAACAAACAGGTAAAGAAAACTGGGACTCATAGGATTGGCTAAATTTCTGTTGTTACTAGAATCTTCTATTTTTTGTGGTATTTAAACTATGCATTTGAGCTGGTTTGGGCTTCTTTGCACATTGCATACCACAGCTGCACTGTTTTTAACTGATTGCAAGGTATTCCAGCTACATATTTCCCTTAGTAAAACTTGTGTGATCACCTAGTAGTGCTCCTCTTAGACCTTCCACCTTTACCCCCCTTAGATCTCTCTGGCCTTTCTCCCTTAGATTCTGACTAATACGGATGGACAATTTCCTACAGCTTCTCCTGCCACTCTGGTTGATATGGGCATCCTGAGACAGTGTGCACATGGACAACCCTCTACTACCACCAACTAGGAACACAATTTGTGAGAGATGCAATTACATTAAGAACCTAGAGTCTATGCCCTTTCCCTCACAAGCCAGTATATCTGGCACTGAGAAGGTTGCAACACAAGCACCACACCTCAAACACCACCCACACCTACATGACACACACCAACATATGCAGAGATCTACAACAAAAACATACCCAAACAAAAGAGACCTCCGAGACAAAAACACACGTGAACTCCACTGCCCACTACACCACACACCACATATAGTCCACACACTTGTGTCTCACAGCCACTAAGGCCTAAACATAAACCCAACATATTAGTCATAGGAGACTCCATTGTGAGATACACAGATGTGCCTCTCACCAGGCTGGATAAGGAGAAAGTCACAGTTAGTTATTTGTCGGGTGCCAGAATCCATTATATCACCCATGCTCTCAAGTCTCTCAACAACAGAAACTGCTATGACACTGTCATAGTCCATGCTGGTGTGAATCACTTGAGACATACCTCCCTGGACTACATGAAGATAGACATGCTCGAGATCACTGAATATGTGTCCCAGGCAGGTATGTTCCTAGCCTTAAGCAGCATACTACCATAACCTAGAATGATTCCTCAACACAAACAGAAAATGATTAACTTTAACAATTGGCTTAGTTTATGGTGTCATTCCAAGGGGATCCAGTACCTGACAGCCTGAGAAGACATGATTGACAGACAACAGTGTTTTGCCAGAGAAGGCCTGCATCTGTCTCTCTTGGGCTTCAGGCTTCTGGCAAAGGCTCTTGCCTCCTCCATAATGCCTTTTTTAGGTAATGCCATGAGATCAAAACTACCAACATGAAAATGTTATCAAAACACAAATTAAAAGTCATGCTGCTAAACACTAGTAGTCTAAACATGAAACTGCACTCATTGCAAGCATTCTTAACCCTGGAACATGCTGATATTTGTGCAGTCACAGAAATCTGGTTCAGAGCTATGGACAGCATCCCAGCCATACCACGTTACTCATCCTATCATACATTCAGACTCTAAACCATGGGCAGCACAGCAAAAGGAGATGGAGTTGCAATATCTATTAATGACATGCACACCTCCAGGCTGGTCAAACAGTATGACACACAGGAGACACTCCAGGTGCAGTTACCTGTTGATAAAACCCCTATTCAAATCATAGCTAGCTACAGGCCCCCCAACCTTGACTCAAGATGCCCACTCCACCCATCTGAACCTCTTTGAATCTATCAAGATTCAACCCTTTACCCTTATCCTGGGTGACTTTAACTATCCAACCATAGACTGGAAGAACTATTCATGCCAAAATACAAATGCCTAGAGATTCCTTGATTTTGTCAGTGCAAATGCTTTGGATCAGTTGGTCGACACCCCCACAAGAGGTGATAATATCTTGGACTTAATATTAACCAACTTGAGTATCCACTGCAGCATCCCTACAGTGTTATCCTCCCTGGTAAGATCTGACCACAAAGCAGTCACTTTCAAAGTCACCATCTCTCACCCCCCCCCCCAAGCTAGGGTCAAACAAAAAAACTTCTCCAAAGCTGATACAACCTCCTGAGGGAAGGTGCAAACACTTTCACAGCCCCTTCTCCCTCCATAGGACCTGGAACATATGTCCAAACCTACACCAAAATACTATACAAGCATTTATATAGCTGCATGGAATCAGGAATACCAAACAGGACAAAATCGTCCTCCTCAAGGAAAAGTAAACCAGTCTGGTGGACATCTGAAATAAATATGGACATCTGAAATAAATAAACTCTTTAATAAATGGAAGAAATCACTGTCCAGGACCAAGAAAGAGCAAGTGCCTAATTGGAAGCAATCTCTCCTCAGCCTGAACAAGCAAATAACAGCATTAGTGAAATCCTCCAAAGTAAACTTCAAGTTCAAACTGGCCACATCTACTACAGACAATCAGAAGGCCTTCTTCACATATATCTGAATCTCAAAGAAATCACTCTGATCTGCTGAGAACTGGTGGTCAGGGACACCATATAGACAAACGCCTTAGATATAGCCAACATGCTGGCAAACAGCTTCAGTGCAAACTTCACCACTCTGTCCCCCCATCAATAAATCAGGACATGTCCAGCACCTGTCCCTCTCCCCTTATCTCTAGGGTGCAAGTCTACACTGCCCTCTTAAAGGCAAAAAATACAGCCTCCATGGGAGCCAATAACAACCCAGCGGCATCCTACATGAACTCACGCAGGAACTTGCAGCACCATTAAATACCATATTCAACCAAAGTCTGAGTACCATCTTCATCCCAGCCAAGTGGAGGGCAGCCACTGTCATCCCCTTGCAAAAAGAGATGGAGCATTCACCAATACAGGAAATTATAGACCCATCAGTCTAACTAGCCTGATCTGCAAGGCCATGATACAGATTATCATTGACCTCATTAACAAGGGCATTGGCAACCTCCAAACACTCAGTCCCACACAGTTTCATTTTGTCAAGGGGATATCATGCCTGTTAAATTTGGTCGACTTCTTTGAGACAGTCACCAAAGCTATGGATGAGGGGAAGATGGTGCACACTGCCTGCTTTGACCTGGCCAAAGCCTTTGATACTATTCCCCACTTGAGTATAATAGATAACCTGTCTCAACTAGGCATCAATCTGTATGTTACCAGATGGGTAGCAAACTGGCTCACTGATAAAACCCACCTAGTCAAAATAGGGGAAGCCCCCTCAAGCAGTAGACCCATAATGAGTGGTGTATCTCAGGGATTGATTTTGGGACCTCTCTTGTTTGGGATATACTTTTTTGAGGTGCAGGCCAAAACCAGTGGGCTATGGCTGACCAAGTCTGCAGATGACCACAAGCTGGGCATTGTCATCAATTCTACTAGTGAGTTGGACATCCTCCAAGAGGGTCTCACCCCAAAAAATGACTGGTGCCAGAAAAATGGCCTCAAACTGAAGGCCAAAAAATGCATTATCATTCCCTTTGGGGAGAGTGACATCCCCACAAATTATCACATTAATAACAAGGTCTTAAGTGCTCAATCATTCGTGAGGGACTTGGGCATCCAGGTTGATAACAAACTGACATTTGACCACCATATTGCTTTCATTGTACTGAAAGATTTCTACATGGCCCACATCATTAGAAAGGATATCTCATCCAAGGACAAGGAGGTCATAACATCCCTGTATTCTTCCCTTATAAGACTGATTATTGAGTACAATGCCCATTTCAGCATGTACCTCACAAAGCACATGCAGCAGCTAGAGAGGCCACAGAGGTTCCTCACCAGGAGAATCCAGGGCCTGAAACATCTACCCTACACAGATTGGCTAAAATCCCTGTCCCTCTACCCAGTCTCATACAGACTCCTCAGAAGTGACCTCTGTCTGGCATACAAAACAATCTCTGACCCTGCCTAGATGGGACTACTGCATATCTGCAAGTCAAGCTCCACTCCAGTAACCCACACGTGCGACCTCAGCCTGGTCTGTGAACAGCAATAGGACGTTTTGGTGGGACAGATTTGTGTCCCAGAGGCTCCCACTTCTGTGGAATAGACTCCCTCTCCACATAAAGCAGAGTACCTCATTAACTGTTTTAAGCACAACCTGGATAACTGGATGGGGAACAGAAAATGCACTCCCTGAATTCAACCTGTGCCCCTGCTGGCCGGGGGCATCAAGTGCTGACTTGTCAGAGTATGGACTAAATTCTTGGCTAGGCTTGTAAGAACTTCAGGGCCAAAAGCCTAGTAACTTTCTATGATCCTATGATCCTATGTTAAGGTATGGTTGTGCTCCACTCTGGCATTTAACTCAATATAGCCAGGTGACACCTCTAGATGTTTCTGCAGTTGCATCCTACTGATGCTTCTAGGTGTCAAATATTGCTTGTTCATATTTGCACTCATAATTTTCACACCATGCTATACAAAAAGAATTAAAGCATTTTATCTTAAAGCTTACACAATGGCAAACACAACTGTGTTGATATATGACCTATGTCTAGTGCAGGGAGAGAGATATTAATTAATATAATACTGATTTATATTGTCATCAATTTCATGTTTTTTTAAATATCTCACAAACCAAGTAAAACAGATAGACTTGCTTAGCATCACATGAAAGCTCTCAGCTGGATGAACAAAATTCTACTGACAATACATATATATATAACTTGAGTGGTTGCTGAGAAATTGTTAGTTCTTCACAAAATGTTGCAAACTTAATAGTTACTACATGTACTGAGACTTAGAAAAGTTGGTCTAAGACCTGGATCTTAAAGAATGCTACCACTATAAAAATAACTTGTGCTGAAGAGTTTGACATTTACACTTTTTAGTAACTCCTATGGTTTTAGAGACATGAACATTTGTTTGAAATGTGAGAACATAATCTGATTCTATGAAAAAGCTTAGGCTCCGCCCATGGGAAGTTACAGTGCAAACTTCCTGAGCTGCAGTGGAGGGAATGAATTAACTGTTTTTTTTTTTTTTTTCCAAATATCACAGAGTAATCATTGTGTTCCATGCATTGCAATAATATTCCTACTCCTATGGTAAGAACAAAATCCACATGATGTCATACTATGTACATGTGCGAACTAAATGTCAGTTGTCATGCATTGCTTATCAAGGCATATAGCATTGTTTCATATATATCATTTGCAGTTTCATAATGTACATCAAAATAAGTCAAATGCCATATAATTATACAATCATAGAATGTACAAGACAACTGGGTCATGTGGCCATTTACACCTTGTTAGTACCCACACTTAGAACTTACTTCCTTATCCAAGGCACAGTAGGGAATTCATACTAGGGATGCGTTTATTAATAACAATGTAATTTCTAATTCCTCCTAAAGAAAGATAGTGTGTCACTTTGCTTGATCTGGGGAAGATGTTTGTTCCAGGGAAGAGGTAGTCACTTAGTGATGAATCTGTCTTTCCAGTGTAGTTTGTTTACTTGCTGAAACAGAGTCAAATCTCTGGTTCTAGTGTTTACATAGTTCTAGTGTTCACAGGACTTTTATTTGTACAGAAATAGGAAGTCTTGGAATGCTGGATCACTAATGGTCCAGAAGACAGTTAACACTGAATACAGAGACATGGCTTCTCTTGATAGCTCAGGTCCTTTAGTCCCATATTTTTTTATTTTTTTTTTTTTGTCAGGAACCTTTGGGGTATCTCTGCCTGCTTGATATGTTTAATAAGCTCCATCCTAAAGGGAGCACTGTATTCTATGATGGGCCTGATTATTGCAGAATATAGAGGTGTCAGGACTTCTTTGACCCCAAGGAAATGCTGTTTGTGATCAGGAGCTCCTGACCACTGTTGCAACATGATGGTCAAAATATAGAGACAGAGATAGAGATAGAGGGATAGCGAAAAAGAAAGTTTTATTCCAGTGCTCCATGGTGTCTCATAACACCTTAATTTTGTAGTGAGGTGTTTTCTACACTGTCTGTTAGGTGGGCAGGGCTGTTTGTCAAATGGAACAATACTGCATTTTTTAGCATTTAGTTTTAGTCTGTTGTTTGCGCACCAGCTATCAGATCTGGATCATGGTCAAATGAGACCTTTGGCAGGGTAATGGATTGGGCCCCCCTCAAACACACACAGTAACCCCCCACACAGAACAGCTTCTCCTGCAGCATCCACACCACCTCCCCACAGCCACAAATAGTACTGAGAAAAATCTGAACCTGCTTCAAGAAATAAACAAATCACAATGGATAGAGAGACCAATTTATCACACAGTGCCTACCCCTTCTCTGGAATAAACATTCTGTCCAAATCAAACTAAGTGGCACACTGTCTTCTTTTACTAAGGAATTAGTAATTACCTTGGCATGGATAAGTGCACCTTTGGTATGAATGCCCTATTGTTCCTTGTAAAAGGAGGTAAGTTCTATGTGGGGATACTGGCAAGTCTATGTTCATTAAAATCAAGACTTGAGTCTTATCACAACCAGTAAATAATCTGTAAAAATAATAAAGGACTGAATGAGTAGTTGTAGCGCACATTATTTATTTATTTATTTGAATTTATTTACAGGAGTAGAACACTGATCCATTCTGACCATTTTCAGTCTCAGCACAGGGTTAGA
Source organism: Protopterus annectens (assembly GCF_019279795.1). Classification (NCBI taxonomy): domain Eukaryota; kingdom Metazoa; phylum Chordata; order Ceratodontiformes; family Protopteridae; genus Protopterus; species Protopterus annectens. The sequence goes on along the minus strand of NC_056746.1, from coordinate 1,422,049,110 downwards.
ATGCAAACACTGTCAAAACAAAGTACATGTACAATGCATTTAAAGAAGTAATAGCAATGTCAATAGCACAAACAGAATACAACATATTTACAATACAAAGATTTGATAAACATTACAGTTATTGAAAAGTGTGAGAAGCTGTTAGAGAAAAGGAAGGATTGAGTACAGTGCATAAGGGATAAGAAAGGATAAGTGATAGAAGAAAGGATTATCATATGTGTCATTTTTGTATGTTTTAATGTAGTGTTAAAGGTATAATAAGCAATTAAAGAAGTGTAATGATAAAATATAACTTCAGGAAAGTAAAATAACTAAACAGCTTTAAAATCAATTTTACAGACATTATAAAAGACAGAAAAAATTGTATTTGTTGGATGTTAGAAAGAAAAAAGAGATGCATTAGATCAATATGCAGGACCAGATTGCAAGCTCTGATTAAGATTAAAGACTGGAATGGCATTAGTAAATACTGAGAAAAAACTACCATTAATTGCAGGTAACCCAAAACTGCATAGATTTCCACAGGCAAAGCAACATTTATGAGAAATACATACTCTGCAGTGGAATTAAACAATGCAAGAAATCATTTCAGTTTGGGGTGTTTAATCAGTGTAGTAAAAGGTATAGTACACGTGTGCACAAAGTAAAAAAAAAAAATGGATATGCTCCTCTAAGAGATAAAAAATAATGAGTGTGCCGTTGTAGATTGTCTCTTAAAATCAAGATGGCCTGTCACTTCATTTACTATGGATAATTAATTTTGTTAATTTCATTTTGCATTTCTTTAATGGTTTTATACTGAAATGCTTGGATAACTTATTACTGCATTCCCTATTAATGCAGTATTATCATTTTTGTTTTGTACTATTTTATATAGTTTTCACTGAAGAGTATGGGTGCTATATACAGAGCTGCAATGAATTCTGCACTTAGAAGCAATGGATAGAATGTTACATGGAATCCAACTAAGTAATCACTGAACTAAGTAATTACTGCATTATTGCCTTTTGCAGGTGACTTAGGTGTATCTTAACAATAATCTTGTGTTACTTCTTTAAAGTTATCAGGACTTGTCTTACCTCCTGTCATACTGCAGTTTTACAGATTGTTTTCCTGGTACTTACTCCACCATGGGCTAACCAAAAGCATTCAGCCCTCGCTATGCTTGGGCTTCACTCTGCTCCCCTACCTTACCCACAATTCTCACCCACCCTCACTACATCTAAACATATACTTCTGTTATCCTCTGCGTATTTGCTTATACTGTGCCTAACTTTACTATCCAGTCACAAGCTGTTCTCATTATATCATCCTCACCCACTTCTGTGCTAAATTCCTTCTCACATCTCACTCTGCTCCCTCCCCATCAAAACCTACCTATTCTCCACACTTTTACGCTGCTCATAACTTACCAAACCAAAGCAGTCGAATACTTTAATGCAACATTTCTAAATATTCTTAACATGTTACCCTACAGTGCACAGCAAAAATTAAAACAACAATTAAAACAACCATAATGCAAACTCCTTATGAAAGACATAGACAAAGCATGGATTAACTGGAAAAAGAATAAACAAATAACAAAAATGTGAAACTATCCAGACCACTACAAAACCAAGTCAAGAAACAAGTTAATAGAAATGAAAATTCCTGTTATACTCACCTACAAGATAGCCATAAGCACAACCCTAAAAAATTCTGGTCCTCCATATCCTCTCTCATCAACTCAGGTACAAAAAAGGATCCCAGCCCATACCCATATATTCCCCTCTTCAAACAGCTACCTGTTTCAAAACATATTTCATAGAATGCATAGCCAACTTAACCTTAAAGTCATCTAACACAAACCCTTATGGACGGCTAACTTCCCTTACCTTAGATCCTAGCACATTTCCTTCACAAAACACACCTAAATGCAACCTCTCCAGTACACATACAGACAACTCCAGCCACATTACCTTTCAACCACTTTCTATACCCCTGATAAAAAGCTTTTAGATAAACGAACACCTTGTTCATCCTCAGCCAACAACCATCCCCTGGAATATAGCTGCAGATTCAATAGCATATCCAATCAGCATTCTTACTAATAGATCAATTACAGAAACCTGTGTTCCTAACTTATGGAAAGTGGCACATATTATCCCTTTGCATAAAATAATTCCACTGACATTACAAATTTCCATCCAATAGCTATCCTGTCTACCCTCTCAAAAATCACTGAAAGATGCACACATCAACAATTTCACCACTTTTTCTTAAAAAATAAGCTAATCACCAATACACAACATGAATTTCAGCTAGCCCATAGCACTTCCACTGCATTATTATCATTTACTGACACTATCAATAAAGCTCATAACTCTAATAAACTTGTATCTGCAGTATTTCTAGATCTATCACAAATCTATGACATGGTCTCTCACAGTAAACTCCTCAATCAACTTTCCACCCTGGGACTAGTATCTCCATCCTTTCAATGGTTGGCCAGTTACCTTGCCAACAGGCAACAAGCTACAAAAGGGCAAGAGTCCATCTCTTCATACCTTCCACTTCTGCAGGAGTCCCACAAGGATCCATCCTTTGCTCTTTACTATTTAATATTTTTATCAGTAACCTACATTCATCTTCTTGTGAAGGCACCCTGATTCAATATGCAGCTGAATCTACCATAATTTGCTCTTCAAAAACCTTAACTCACTCCAAGAAATCACTCAACAACCTATCTTATCCATTGAAACCTGGCTTACAAAAGTCTTAATTCTTATTCAACACCCCAAAAAACAAACTTCTCTTTACTCCAAAAACTCTCACCATTAACAAAGCATTATTGAAACTCTTTTCAGTAAATGGCACTGAAATGAAATTAGTTCATCATTCCATACTATTAGGAGTCATAACAGATGATAATCTTAAATTTGACCTCTGCATCCAAAGCAATATCAAGAAAACCCATAAAAATAGGCATGCTATACAGAAACAAACATTTTTTGAGCAAACCCACAAAAATTACTCTAGCCAAAACCTAGCCTCTGCCCTCCCTACTCTATGGATCCCCAATTCTAACCAATTTACTATCATCCATAAAAAATATACTTGAAAGTTGATACAACAAAATTACCAAGTTTGATACTAATTTAATCTCTTTGGCACTGAAAAGCTCTACATACGCTTAGGTGTCTGGAACTATCCCTATATTCAACTTATAACAATATATAACATCATGCACAAACCATTAGCTTGCCCAGCTCGTACCCCCTTTAATCAACATATATTCTTCTTAAAGAACACTTAGATCAGAAGTCAAACAACTTCTCACCATAAATAAATCAGATAAACCCCCTGGACAAAGCCTATGATTGTACTCAGTAGCAAGAAAATAGAAATCCCTATCTGTGTCTACTAAAACTATTTCTACGCTACCCACCTTTAAATGCTCCCTACAAGAATACTTTACAAAATCATGGACCTGCTCCTGTGCCTGTCCTGGCTGAACTTATTCACTATACTTTAGTCATCCCCTTCCACCTAATTAACACCTCTCAACCCTCTCCAGCCTCCTACTCCACTCCTTTCTTTTGTTTTTCCCACTACCTTATCATATCCACTTTGTCTCTGCAGACATTTCCTCTAACTCTTTCTCTTTCCTCCTTACTCACCTAAGCTGCATGAAGGCACCCTGCCCTGCACTCTTTTTATATTCTCCTTTTCTCTCCATCTTTACTTCCTTCTGTAACCTACGTATGAACACCCTCACTCTTACTAAGACATCACTTAATTTCCCCTCGCTGTCTCTAATCATGTAATCTCTAATATCACTTTTAAATATCTTACTAGAATTGTCTCAGGTCACATTTATTGCATATTAATCTATCTAACAAGGAATATAACTAATACGTTTTTCCCTTGCATATTTTCTCAATCTCATGTTATTGTTTTTATTGTACTCTACTATGAAACATATGTTCTATGTTTTTCTCATTACAACATGTTTTTCACTCCTATATTTTGTAGTATTGCAATAATAGTTTGTGATTCAATTGATTTTTGATTGTGATGGTGGAGCTTTTCTCCCTGCGCTTATACTGAAAATGGTCACCTTTTTGTCTCATTTGGAATTTCCCTGTAAACAAATGTAAGATAAACAAATGAATAATAATGCTTGAATAAACTATAGTGCAATAAAACACAATGGAAATACAAGAGAATGACATTTTGACTTATTATTGCTAAGGGCACCCAAGCAGTATAGCATTTTACCTACTTCTGTGTATAATAATATATAACTGCACATTTTATACACGAGATGCACTCCTGCATGCCTAAATAGACATGTACTGACATTTAATGTACTTTTGTACCTGGTATAAGACTCCAGATTTTGTCCTTCCTGTAAGTGTACTGCTGTCACTAAGAAGTAATGATCTTTGCCACGGAGGGATACTTAGCATTCCTTGAAGCTGTGCATACGTATCAAGTAAAGTGGCTTATGATAAAATTCTGGAAAGATCTAAGTTTATTTTTTCTACAGTTTTGTCAGAGTACAAAATGTCCAAATCAACAAGGCAAGTCAGATCTCTCTTTAACCTAGCCTGACTGATCACAGTCCAAATATCATGCCAGGCTAAAAGCCATTGTCTATGTTAATTATTGCCTGAGCATGGAATTCCCCTTCAATAGAAAGAAGTAAGGTAATTTCTGGAGCGTTTCTCCCCGGGCCTCAGCTGAAAACAGGATCTGTGGAACCTAGTCGGACTTTCCCGGTCAACAAATGTTAAATAAATAAAATAAATAAAAATAAATAAGAAAATGTTATTGTATGTAATAGTACCATAGAGAACCGTTTCTTTAAGAGCATGTTATTTTTCAGAATAATTAATTTCAGAAGCATTTTGATATATGGTCATGCTATTCTTACCTCTGCTCTCCCTTAACCTTTGAACTGTATACAGTACAAACAACACAAGGCTAGTTCTGGAACTCACCAAATGCTCCCTGTGACAAACAATGAAGACCGTATAAATTGTTCTCCTTATTACTGCTAAGTGTTATGGTGATGTCCATGGTGTTGGAAGATGAGCAGCTTCCCTCTAAGGATAGTTAACAGCTTTGGAAGTCAAGACAGCAGGATTATGGCCTGTCTGTAGCTGAATTCCATGTATTAGAAATTATATTTTAGAACTAATCCTTATGATCAGTAATTTGCAAACATTACAATTTCAAGGTGCCCATTTGTTCACTTGCCATTTGGAGAGCAATTGCAAACTGCGGTCATAGTGTAATTTTCCGAAATCTAAACTAGTTTATTTGTGCATCATTACTTTCTAATTTCATTGGTTGAAGTATTTCATCTAAACGTTTGATAAACGTTTAATTTTTTTGACCCATTTCCAACAAATGCTAATTTCTTTTGCTTCTATAACATGGCTGAAGAAGAACTTATACAGTCCTGTTCATTCATCAAAAATAAATGCACAAATGAAATACTAAATAAATAAATGTGCATAGACATATCACTGTGTAAATCTATTTAAAAGAAAACATAATCACCTGATTCTATGTTATATCAGGTAGTTGTAGTCCATAGAATATACATACCTGCTCAATTAACTTTATTGATTGTCCAATTTATTTATCATTGAATCTGGATAAAAGAATATGGGACAGGAAACTCTCACCCACTTGGAACTGTTGCTATGCTACTTGTAAACATACTTGTCTGGAAGCATGGCTTCATCAGCATAAGAGTAATACTTAGTTCAATATTTGTTCCATATCTTCCAGTTTAGCCACTTTCCCTTCCAGGGTATCACAGCTCTCTACCTTAGGTCACAAACCCTTTACTGTATTTATTAGCCATCTTATATTGAGCAATCAACAATCTAGAAACTCTTTCTTAAGATAATGTTCCTCAACAAATCTATCCACTTGGGAAAGATGCCCACACGTGATATGGCATTGGTTTATTTCTAAAAGCTTAATAGTCAACTCTGAAAAATCTTAATCTCTGCTGCTTGGGACTCTACAAAGACTGAATCAGTGATGAACATTTAACATTAATAGCCATTTAGGTATAAGTGCAAGGAAAGCTTTGCAGTACAAATAACTTGGTGTTTGTCCAATAAGGGTCTCATTTATTTGAAGCTATTTTTACAAGTAGCTCATCTTTTAATATTTAAAAATCAAGTATCAGTTGCCAAACAGTTTATCATTCCACTATCCCATGGATAAACTATAGTTTAAACTAATTGAAATATCTCAAAACAAAATCTCTCTTGCCTAATGTAAGGGTACTCATCTGTATCTCCTTTCAGAAAGATGTCCTTCATCAGAATTTTTACCCTCCTATTTTAGAAAAAAAAACATTTAAAAAACAGGACAGTCCAATAATCTATTTGGTCACATGATGAAGGTTCACTTACAAAGAAAATAACATTTCACACTGAGCTAACCGGAGGAAGTCGGAGGAAGGGCTCTGAACTAACGAATCCGAGATATATAACATTAAGTATCCTGTTTTTTGCTTATTTCTGAGTTATTTATAGCACTTTTATTTTACTCACTGTGTGTGAGGTATTAAGTACCCTTTTGGTATCCTGTTTTTATACTTGGTGGCTTTGCAGTTGCCCATCCCTACTGTAAATTTGATCTGGGACACTCCTTCCAGTCAAGTGTCTTTACCTCATTCTACCTATTCCAGGGAGAACATTTGAGAAGGCCAGCCCAGTTAGCTTCTGCTCCTCCTTTCCCCTTTCCACTTTACAAAAAAAAATTCTAAGCTTGTTTCCTGCCTTTCCTATAAGTTGTCTAGTCCAGATACAGATTTGCTATATCCAGGACTGTTTGTAAGCTACTGAGCCCCCAAGCCTTTCTGTGTTGGAGGGAAGCCTTCTAGCTTAATTTTGTTTCTTAGAACTAGCCAGTTTTCTAGTTTCAGCACTCAAATCTGTTTCTTTTGTTCAGTACTTGTTCAGAACTCATTGTGAGCACTAAATAAGCTACAAATTACTACAGCACTCAACTTTCCTCACTTGTCTAGAGGAAAACAGTTTTTAGTACTTAATAAATAAGCACCTATCCAGGCATGTCTAAGAGTCAGCTCCCAGTGCTTTCTCCTGTCTACCTGATGAATCTGGGCATCTTGGGGCAATGCAGCAATTGCCTCATGTACACAGACAACCCTCTCCTCCAACCACCCAACACTACAACCTGTGAGAGATGCACTTATATATCCAAACTGGAAGCAAAGCTCTCTTCACCCAAGACTGGACTAGACAGTCAAGAGGAGAAGGTAAACACTTGCACCACACCACACTCATCACATAGTCCCTCAAAACCTACACCACCAAAACACACACATAGAAACACAAAACACATACCTACATTCATGGAGGCTCTCAAAAAAATCTACCCAAGCAACAGGGACCTCCAAAGCAGAAATGCAAGGAACCTCCACCCCCCAACACAACCCAAATGACACATAGCCCACAAACTCAGTGTGCCACTCAACCACAACCCATAAGCATAACAACGTACCTAATACTTTAGTCATATGTGACTCTATAGTCAGGCACACTGATGTTCCACTCAACAGGTTAAGCAAGGAGAAAGTTACTATTAGCTGCCTGTCAGGTGCCAGGATCCGCCACATAATGCATGCACTCAGGTCATTCCACGGCAAGAACAAATATGACTCTGTTATTGTCTATGTTGGTGTAAATTACCTGAGGCGTACCTCCCTGGATTACATGAAAAGAGACATGGAAGAGCTTTCTGATCTTGTAGCCCAAGCAGGTATAACCCTAGCCCTGAGTAGCATCCTGCCATCACCCAGAATAATACCACAGTAAAAGGACAAAATGATTGATTTCAACAATTGGCTAAGCTTCTGGTGTCATTCTAAGGGGATCCAGTATCTGTCTGCCTGGGATGACATGATTGACAAACCACGATGCTTTGCCAGAGATGGCCTGCACCTGTCGCCCTTGGGATTCCGGATACTGGCTAAGGCTCTTGTCACTCCATAGTGCTTTTTTTAGGCAAGATTCAAATGACAAATTCAAAACTGTAACAGGTACAAGCAAGCAAAATCTGAGGGTAATGCTACTCAATGCTAGAAGTCTAAACTTCAAAATGCACTCACTCGAGGCACTCCTTAAAATGGAGAACATTGACATCTGTGCAGTGACAGAGACGTGGTTCAAGGCTCCAGAGAACACCCCTGCATTACCAGGCTATAATTCATACCACACCTTTTGGCCATCTAACTTGGACCAAAGCACTAAAGGCAGAGGAGTGTCCATATTCATTAAGGATATTCACACCTCCAGGCTAGTTACTCGGCATAATGCATCTGAGATTATCCAAGTGCAACTAACTCTGGGCAAGACCACAATGCAAATTGTAGCTTGCTACAGATCCCCCACCATGCCCCAGGATTCCCACCCCTCATTTCTTGATACACTGGAAAATATTAGGGTACAACCTAACACCCTAATAATGGGCAATTTCAACTACCCCATCATTAACTGGGAAAACTACTCATGTACCAACACTTGTGCTCAACATTTTCTGGAATTCATAAATTCCAATGCCTTGGATCAGCTTATCCACACCCCCACCAGGGTCAGCAATATCCTAGACCTGGTCATTACCAACATGGGCAACCGGTGTTCCACAACAGAGGTTAATTCCTCGTTGGTCAGATCCAACCACAAGCAAATCATCCTAGACATCCACATCCCAGCCCCACCCCCCATTAGGGAAACAACCATAAAAAATGTATCCAAAGCCAACTTCACACTTCTTAAGACAGAAGTGGCAAACTTCATGACACCCATGCTGACGGACAATAGAGATACGACTCTATACAATTGTGCTTTATAAGCACTTACTCGAGTGCATGGATCATGCAATCCCTGACAGAACCAAGATGCTATCCTCCAAAAAAGGAATCCAATCTGGTGGTCCCCTGCTATAAACAAACTCTACAACAGAGGAAAGAAACTGTTGCAAAAAAGAGTAAAATCCCATGATTGGAGGAACTCCATGGTGAGCCTCTGTAAGAAGCTGAGATCCCTCATAAAATCCTCCAAAGCTAGTTACAAAAACAAAATTGCCACTGAATCTAAGGACAGCCACAAAGTATTCTATAGCTATGTCAAGAATCTCAATGGCAACACTCAGATCTGCTCTGAGTTACAGCACAATGGCACTAAATATACAGAACCAACTGATATTGCCAACATCCTGGTAGATAGGTTCAGTGCTAACTTTACCCCTCTCTCATCCCCTAAAGGGCCCATCTCTATATCGGAAGAATGCAAAGTACCTGTAATCACGGCTGCACAGGTAAAAAACATACTTTCCAAAGCCAAGAACACAGCATCCATGGGACCTGACAACATCCTAGGCTGCGTTCTACATGAACTACAGAATGAACTGGCACCCCACCTAAGTACCATGTTCAATCATAGCCTCACCTCAGGCTTTGTGCCCACTGAATGGTGCACAGCAACAGTTATCCCACTCCACAAAGGGGGAGCCACCACGGACCCTGGGAACTACCGCCCCATTAGCCTGATGAACCTGGTCTGCAAGGCTATGGAGCATAACATCATGGAACTTATAAACATTGACACTGGTAATCTCCAAACTCTGGACCCTACCCAGTTTGGGTTTTTAAAAGGCAGATCATGTCTCCTAAACCTGCTAGACTTCTTTGAAGCGGTCACCAAAGCTGTAGATGAGGGTAAGGTGGTACACACAGCCTATCTAGATCTCGCCAAGGCTTTTGACACCACCCCCCACTCTGGAATTATAGACAAATTCACTAAACTAGGTATAAATCCCTATGTCACAAGATGGGTTGCCAACTGGCTCACTGACCAAACCCACATTGTGAAAGTAGCAGACTCTAAGTCCAGCTTCAGACCAGTGAAAAGTGGAGTACCACAGGGTTCAGTCATAGGTCCTCTCCTGTTTGGTATCTACTTCTCTGAAGTACAGGCTAACACAGAAGGTCTTTGGCTAACAAAGTTTGCAGATGACTGCAAACTAGGATCCATAATCAAATCTCCTAATGATGTGGACATCCTACAAAAGGGCCTCACTGAGACAGATGCCTGATGTCAAAACCATGGCCTCAAGCTCAATGCCAAAAAGTGCATTATCATCCCTTTTGGTAAAAACTCTTTACCCATGAACTACCACATAGGCGGTAGTCTACTTAACACTGAAAGTGTGATAAGAGACCATGGGACACAGGTGGACAGTAGTCTCTCTTTTGATAATCATATCGCCCCAGTAGTCAGAAAATCCTTCTACGTGGCACACCTCATCACAAAAGGTTTCTCATCCAGGAAAAAAGAAGTAATTGTCCCCCTCTACTCATCACTCATTATACCCATTATAGAGAACAACGCCCCTTTTGGTATGTACCTCACAAGACATCTACAACAACTGGAAAGGCCACAGAAATACCTCACAAAGAGGATTACAGGCCTCAAACAGATGCCCTACACAGTCCGTCTCAAAAAACTCCAGCTGTACTCTGTCGCATATCGCCTACTCAGAGGCGATCCCTGCCTAACATACAAAGCTATGTAAAACTCAGAGCTGTTGGACATGCTCCACGTAAAGAAATCCCAATCCCTCTGAGCTACATGCTCTAGGGACCTAAACCTTGTCACCACAATAAACAGAACATGCTGGAGGAATAGATTCCTGTCTCAGAGACTTCCCATACTCTGGAACAAACTACCTATCTATATCAAACAAAGCTCCTCATTAGCACTCAAAAATCTTGATGATTGGATGGGAGATAGGAAATTCACCCCGGGAATCACTTCTGTGGCTCTGCTTGACAGGGGCACAGGAAAATAATTTTCTTCGGTGGCAAAAGCCAGGGTACCGTTTGGCTAGGCTTATATAGGCCCTAGGGCCAATAGCCTAATACCTACCTATGAACCTATGAACCTATGAACTACATTAGGTTTAGTTTTTGTTGAAAGAACTTTCTGCATCATGGGGCCTGCAGCCTGCAACTATCTCCCTAAACAGCAATGACACACCAACCAAGTATCCATTTTGAAAACTACTCCAGTTGTATGCAGTTGCCATCTCCTTAGGCCTTTGCCTTAGATATATGGCTAGCTTCACAAACTACTACAACTCTCTGTAACCTATCATCTTGCAAATAGGTTCATAGGTTCATACTAGGCTATCTGCCCTAGGGCATTTATAAGCCTAGCCAGAGTTGTGTGGCTTTCACCACCCCTTAGGTTGAAGAATACTATACCCATTAGTTTGCCATGCCTCTGTCCAGCAGTGATACAGAGATGATCCCCGGGGTAAACCTACGATCTCCCATCCACTGGTCAAGATTCCTCTTGAACAGAGCCAGCGAGGTGCTCTGTCTCACATGGACTGGGATTCTGTTCCACAGCATAGGGAGTCTCTGGGTGATGAATCTGTCCCTCCAGCACGTCCTATTTATATCTGTGTTGAGGTTTAAGTCTCTTGCTCTTGTGGCTCTGGTGGATTTGGATTTTTTGAGGTGGAGCATGTCCATTAATTCAGGGTTGGACATGGCCTTGTATGTCAGGCACAGGTCACCTCTGAGCAGACGGTATGCGACTGAATAGAGCTGGAGTTTCTTCAGTCGGGCAGCATATGGCATATTTTTGAGCCCCTTTATTCTTTTGGTGAGGAACTTTTGGGGTCTTTCCAATTGCTGCAGGTGTCAGGTAAGATACAGTCCGAATGGGGCATTGTACTCAATCATTGGTCTGATAAGTGAAGAGTACAGGGGAACAATGACCTCCCTTGATCTGGATGTGAATCCCTTCATAATCAGGTGGGCAATGTAGAAGGTCCTCCTAACCACTTTGGCAATGTGAGTGTCAAAAGAAAGGTTACTGTCAACTTGGGTCCCCAGGTCCCTGATAACCTCTTCTGTGCTTAATGGATTGCCACCTATGTGGTAACTTGGGGTTACCTTGTTTTTACCAAAGGGTATGACTATACATTTTTTGGCGTTTAGCTTAAGGCCATGGCTCTGGCACCAGTTATCCATTTCTATGAGACCTCTCTGAAGGATATCTGTGTCTGATGGATTTTCAACTATGGCACCCAGTTTGCAGTCATCTGCAAACATTGTCAGCCACAATCCTTCTATGTTTGCCTGCACTTCTGAAAAGTAGATGCCGAACAAGAGGGGACCCAGGACTGAGCCCTGTGGGACACCGCTTGTGACCGGATTGGAGTCTGACATGGCACCAGCAACTCTAACCCTGTGGGTTCTGTCCTTGAGCCAGTTTGTAACCCATCTTGTGACATATGGGTTTACATTTAAGCTGGTGAGCTTTTCTATGATACCTGAGTGGGGTATTGTGTCGAAAGCTTTTGCAAGGTCAAGGTAGGCTGTGTGAACTGTTTCAAAAAAGTCGACCAAGTTCAAGAGGCATGATCTGCCCTTGACAAAGCCGAATTGGGTAGGATCCAATGTCTGTAGGTCCCCTATGTCTTTATTTATGAGTTCCATTATGATCCTCTCCATAGCTTTGCAGACCAAGCTTGTTAAGCTTATGGGGTGGTAATTACCAGGGTCCGTAGAAGCACCGCCTTTGTGGAGTGGGACCACAGTTGCCGTACGCCACTCTTTGGGTACGTATCCTGTGGTAAGGCTAAGATTAAACAGCAGCCTTATGTGTGGGTTTAGTTCCTCATTGAGTTCATGTAGCACACAGCCGGGGACACCATCCGGTCCCATTGATGCTGTGTTTTTAGCTTTAGAGAGAGCAGCTCTCACCTGGGCATTTGAGATGATTGGGAGGCTACACTCTGCTGGGATAGATATTTCTCCTTTGGGGAGGGAGGGAGAAATTTTCACTGAACCTGTCTGCCAGTATGTTTGCAATGTCTGTGGGTTCAGTGATTTTTGTATCATTTTGGACTAATTCTGAGCATATCTGGGAGTTTCCACCCAGATTTCTAACATAGCTAAAGAAGGCCTTATGATTGTCTTTTGAGTCCTTGGCGATTTTTCTCTCAAAGTTGGCCTTGGATGATTTTATGAGTGATTGTAGTTTTTTACTAGTATTGATCAGAGATGTCTTCCCTTTTAGGGATTTTGCTCTATCTTGTAGTAGCTTTCTCCTCTTGTTGTAAAGTTTGTTTATGGCTGGGGTCCACCAGATCGGGCTTGCCTTTGGTGGAAAGGGTCTTGATTTTATTTGGGATTGCTTGATCCATGCAATCCTGGAGGTGCTTGTAGAAAGCATTTGTAAGGGATTCAGCAGCGTGGGTTGTGGTTTCCAATGGCTCAGGGGCCTTGAAGAATACCACACCAGTCTTAAGAAGTGTGAAGTTGGCTTTTGAGAAGTTCTTCACTGTGGTCTTTTTTGTTGGGGGTGGGGTGGGATGTGGATCTCCAGTGAGATTAGTTTATGGTCTGATCTCACCAATGAGGGATATACTTCCGGTGTGGAGCATTTTGTCCCCATGTTTGTGATGATCAGGTCTAGTATCTTTTCACCTCTTGTGGGAATGGTGACAAGTTGTTCCATAGCATTTGAGTTTATGAACTCCAGGAACCTTTGGGCTAGGGTATTGGGGCTTGAGTAATGTTCCCAGTCTATGTTTGGGTAGTTGAAGTCACCCAATATGATGGTGTTTAGAGAGAAATTTATACTCTCCAGTGTCTTCAGGAAGGCTGTTTGGGGTTCCTGAGTTTGAGAGGGTGGCCTCTAACATGCTACAAACTATAGAGCAGTTTTGCCTATGGTTAATTGCACCCGAATGGTCTCTGATGCTTCGTGAGTTGCCACCAGCCTGGAGGTGTGGGTATCCTTGATGAATATGGATACACCCCCTCCTTTTGCGGTACGGTCTGGGTTTTGGGGCTGGAACGCATGATATGAGGTAAAACCTGATAGTGCCGGGGTGCTCTCAGGAGCCTTGAACCAGGTTTCAGTCACAGCATAGACATCAATGTTCTCCATACTGAGGAGGGCTTTGAGGGTGTGCATCTTGAGATTTAGACTTCTGGCATTGAGCAGCATTACCCTTAGTTTTTTTCCATTATTGTTTTTTAGGGTGGTGGGTTTAGAATTTGAGCCTTGTCTAAAAAAGGCACTATGGGGGTGGCAAGAGCCTTTGCCAATATCCGGAAACCCAGGGGTGACAGGTGCAAGCCATCCCTTGTGAAGCAGCGTGGCTTGTCAAGCATGTCATTCCAGGCAGACAGACATTGGATCCCCTTAGAATGACACCAGAAATTAAGCCAATTATTAAAACTGATCATTTTGTCTCTGTATTGTGGAATCATTCTTGGTGAAGGTAGGATACTGCTCAGGGTCAGGGTCATACCAGCCTGGGCTACATAATCTGAGAGCTCCTTTATGTCTCTTTTCATGTAGTCCAGGGAGGTACATCTCAGGTCATTCACACCGGCATGGACAATGACTGAGTCATACTTGTACTTGCTGTGGAGTGACCTGAGTGCTTGTGTTATGTGGTGGATTCTAGCGCCCGACAGGCAGCTTACTGTGACCCTCTCCTTGTTCAGTCTGGTGAGTGGGACGTCAGTGTGTCTGACTATGGAGTCACCTATGACAAGTGTGTCTGGCATTGTGTTTGGCCTTAAGGGCTGTGACTGATTTGCACACTGACTGTAAATAGTGGCTACTTGTAAATTCTATATTTATTATAAAATCCTTTAAATATTTTCTTTGCCAGCAAATAACAAGCTAAAAGTATTACTCTTAGATCTACTGTTTCTAAATCATTATAACTGTTTGACAGAGCTCTGGTAAATTGATTGTAAATATGAAATAGTTACAAATATTGTATAAACTTCCTGTAATAGCTAATGAATTATTATCCTTTAAGCTGCAGTGCTCTAGTATTTGCTGTCACCATACAGACCCATACAGTCATCCTGGAGGAGTTCTCACTGGCACCTCTAGGTGGACACTGAAGTAGGGTTAAAGAACAACTCCAAGTTCCATTATGCTAAACACAATTGAATAAGCGGCACCTTAAGCATTTTACCCTTTTATTTAAGGCTAACTAAAATGAGGAGGGCAAGTTCTTGATCTTGCTAAACTGGATTCATGAGAGCTAAAATCCTAAACTCAACTTATATAATTGTCAATGTTATACCAGAATCACAGTTCTCTCATTGACATACTACATGCCAGAGGGATTTTAATGAAACTCACATGTAAGTTAAGAACATATTCATACAAATCACTGCCATTACAAGCCACAGTCAGTTCTCCAAGGGTGTAATGGTCATCAATAAATCACTGGCAATGTAAATATAAACAGAGATAAATGCAATCACATGCTGATGCATCCCCTTCTAGAGTGATAAACTCCTGCTAGTTCTCTCATATCCAAGACATGTCAATTAATAAAATGATCCATAAGCTACAATTCTTTAGGAAAATTTATAGTAAAGCATAACATAAGTTCATAAATAAATTGCTGGCTGTATCAGAGGCAACATCAGGTTGTATAGCTGTAGTTTTACTACTCTTGTTAATGATTTAATATTTATCTTTATAACCATTTATGTCATTACTTATCTGCTCTAATGTATTATAGTTGTGTTAGCATTCTGTATATTAAAAATTTTACCATTAAGATTTCTTTTATACACATTGTTCTTGGCTATTTTGCGATAATATCTCTAGTGTGTACCTTTGTCGCACTGCCAGCCCAGCTATCTGGAATTTTGCAAATAATTCAATGTCATTCGTGAATATTGATATGATTTATACAGAAGTATGTGTTGAACTGGGTTTGTACAATACTGAGCTTCACGAATGTAACCACAGCATGCCCTGCTGGCTTAAAACAGAAATGTATAGAAACTAGTGTAATTGTGTGACTGTATATATTTTTAACAGTAGACACTAGAACATACAGAGTTAACTTGCAAAACTCCAAGAAAATAAGTTGAAATTAAATTGTTTTATGATTGTGCTATAAAGGTTATCTCTCAGTTTTAGTGTAGCAGACACAATGTCTAGAGCTAGAAGTTGTTTTGTATTGTCTTAAAAGAGAAGTAATTGCTAGGCTTGAGATTTGGAAGTGTTTTATTGCTTTATGACTTCCTGGCAGCTGCAGAGATCTGAGAGATATGTATTTTTCACACAGAGATGTTGAATTTTGTTCGTTTCTGACAAAAGGGGGTTTAGCCTAGGAAATTAAGTTAGGTGACAAAAAAGTGATGTCATGCAAGCCAACCCAGCAGTAATATTTTATATTAATTTAAGAACTTTCTGGGAGAGATACTAGACATTTTGTATTTTGTCTTGGACCTAGCAAGAACATCTACTCATCATCACCATCTGCATTTGCCTTGCTGAAAATAAGTTTCTAGGGCTTAGTAACTCTTTTAGATATAGATAGGAATATAGTAAAGATTAGTTTAGATGTTTTCTGTATTTATTTGAGACTGTCCTGCAATGTTATTTTAAATATTGCTTGCAATTTTGAACTCTGAAGTTACTGTGTTGGTTTACTGAGTATCGTCTTGTTCTTTTATTATTTATTATTAAATATATTTAAACTTATCATTGTGGCTAACATTTGTGAGACATATTTAAGCTCTTAAAGTACTTGCATATATATTTGGTGACACTGTACAGACCATTCCTAAATAGCCTTGCTCTTGGTCAGACTACCATTTGGATTAATAGAAACATTACACAGCAGGATTGGACCACCTTTGTTAAGGGCCTTAAGTAGTTGATGAGTAGTGGCTGGTGGTAGCTGGAACTACCTTATAGTCTGGACAGAAGGGGGCTTAGCTAGTAAACCTGTTCCAGCCTTTCCCAGGTGTGTGTTTGTGTATAAATCAAATCTTAAAGAGTGTGTATGTGTCAGCTACTTGAGCAGGGACACAAAGCACTGGTTGGACAGAGAAGGTGATGGAGGTTTTGGCTTGGCCACTCAGCTGTGATCTCAACCCTATAGCTGTGCCAGTGGGGAGTCTTATTGTAGATCTTGAGAAAGAGGTGGAAACTGGCCCTAGACTGACTGTGATCTCTGTGTGCTCTTAAGGGAAACTGCATTTTACTGTGTGTACTTGTCATCCGCCCAATGTGTACTTCTCCCACTGTTGCCAGTCATGAGAATTGAGGCTCCTTGATTACTGGGCCAGTGGTGGTGTGTCACAATCTTAATGAAGCTTTTTTCTGTCTGAACATCAATGGAAAGTGAACCACAACCCAGTGGAACATGCCCATTAGAAAAACATAAATAAATTAATTAATTAAGAATCAAATACATACCTACAATTATATTTTCAATCGTTTTCCTGCCCAGCATGTAAAACCAATGATATTAATTGTGGCAAAACTGTCAGGTGCATCTATAATTGTTTTGAGCAAGTGAATTCAACTTCTAATGTGTTTCAGACATTTCCAACAACTGTTTCATACATTTGGTCTCATTTACTAATCTGTTTTGCTCAGGATGTTTTGTACTAATATGAAGGTTGGCTAACATCTAAATACCTCCCTTAAGTTATGAAGTCAGAGTAACAGAGATATAACTTTAATTTTTAATTTTTAATTTAATTAAAATTTATTAAGCAAGCCTGCATTAACAACTAAAAAGATCTTAGGCAAAAACATTTTTAAATAACTTTTAATTTAGATAGATAAACGCTGAACCAGTATAATATATTGCTGTGAAGAAATTATTTTAGCAGGATAATTTAAGGTAGATTTTACTGAAACCATGTTCTTTTCTTTTATAACACTTTAATTAAAAGTGTGCTGCTTAACAGAAACAAAATTTTAGCAAGGTCAAAAATATACCAGCTAACTAAACAGGGGTCTGCAGCAGGATAAATAGAGGAAAATGAAAAAAAATAATAATTTTCGTTCACAAAATTTTGAATCAAGTAGAGCAACAAATTAATTTTTAATAAAAAAGCGTGAAAATATTTGAGGAGTTCCTATGATATGTTACCCCTATAAAAGCATGGCTATGTCCTGTTGGAAATGATCCATCCCTTATGGTATCTGATAATGTTATTTCATGAATGTTACTAGGATAATTTCTATGAATCCAGTCAGAGGTGGCAGACTTTACAGCCAAAATGTGCAGGTTATGGCTGCTAACTAGACCTGTCAGCTGATATATTTATTGAAGAGATAATCCCATAAAGAAATAAGATATGAATCCTACCTGTGACAGCTTTCAAGCCATATTTATGGGGGCAGAAATCTTAGTTTAGTAAGAGGCTCCTTATCATGTAGCACTTATGATGATTTTTACCACTATACTGTCTAAATATGTATGTATATAAGTATATACTAATTCATCCAACTGGTAAGTGATTGCAATACAAATGATACTCAGGAATCATCACACACAAATACAGTGCATTACATGCTACTACGCATGTTCAAATATCTACATACCCAACAGACACTCAAACGCAAGCACTGTAAACAGCAAAAGAAAAAAAAAAACATTAACTCCTGCACACACTCTCTCATGCCAAATAAATTCAAACATTTAAATTCCAAACACATACATGAGCATATACATCATGACACCAAAAACATTTTTGAGCGGAGCAAGTACCTGTGAATTCCCCACAGCCCTGCTCCTTCATGTATACCAGATGAACAATATTTTCAATAAACATTGCATTCAGTAGATCTTGATAATTCTGAAAGCAATCAGTTGTGGATTCAATCAATTAAATGGAGCCTATGCATTTCTTACTTGGCATAAGTACATTGTCTTTAATATCTGTACAATGCCTCACAACCAGTTCCAGTCCTGCATTTCTTGCAAAGTATTAACATTTCTGCTGGGTTTTAGAAGGCCAGGAGAAACAAGAAGAATGCAAGACTAGGAGGTGATGATAAAGTGCAGATTGTGATCATTGATTCAAGTGTCAACCTAAGCCAGTTTTGCTAATAGATTTCTAGTATGTTATAAGAATTTATTTATTTATTTATTTGTCATTTGTTAACCGGGTTGGTCCAGCTGAGCCAGAGGCCCATTTTCAGTGGAGACCTGAGGATAAAAACTCCAGTGATTAAAATAATGATCATAAGAACATACAGATACATAATAAGCAATACATTCAGAGTTTTGCATAAAAATCCATAGTGAAAAAGATGCAATAAGGAAGTTACATTAGTAAATACAACAGAGAAAAATTAAAAATAGGATGTTTGTGAAAAAAAATGCTATAATTGTGTAAAAAAATCACATTTAGATATTAGTATATATCAATCACAAACTAAGTCTAGGTCAGAATTGGTAAGGGATGGAGAGAGTTGGAAAAAGATGTAGTAAGGAAGTTGCATTAGTAAATAATACGGGGAAAAATTAAAAATAGGATACTTGTGAACAACAAAAAAAAAAATAATTTTATAATTGTGTAAAAAATGACATTTAGATATTGGTATATATCTAATGAAAACTAAGTCTAGGTCAGAATTGGTAAGGGATGAAGAGAGTCGAGGATGGAGTAACAGGAGTATAATACAAGAGCATTAGAGAAGAAGAGATATGAACAGTGAAAAAAGTATACTATAGGTAAAGCAGGAAATTATGGTAATTAGAAAAGTAGTGGAGTCAAAGATATGTTATTGCATGAAGGAAAATAGGAAATAACTGCAGAGTTGAGCTAGGATACTGTGCAGGAGTAGTACAGGGAGAAATTACTGGAGAGTGGAGATAGGTACTGTGCAGGCAAAGTACAGGGAGAAATTACTGGAGACTGGAGATAGGTACTGTGCAGGAGCAGTACAGGGAGAAATTACTGGAGACTGGAGATAGGTACTGTGTAGGAGAAGTACAGGGAGAAATTACTGGAGACTGGAGATAGGTACTGTGCAGGCGAAGTACAGGGAGAAATTGCTGGAGACTGGAGATAGGTACTGTGCAGGAGTAGTACAGGGAGAAATTACTGGAGCGTGGAGATAGATACTGTGCAGGAGTAGTACAGGGAGAAATTACTGGAGTGTGGCGATAGGTACTGTGCAGGAGTAGTACAGGGAGAAATTACTGGAGTGTGGCGATAGGTACTGTGCAGGAGTAGTACAGGGAGAAATTACTGGAGACTGGAGATAGGTACTGTGCAGGAGTAGTACAGGGAGAAATTACTGGAGTGTGGTGATAGGTACTGTGCAGGAGTAGTACAGGGAGAAATTACTGGAGACTGGAGATAGGTACTGTGCAGGAGTAGTACAGGGAGAAATTACTGGAGACTGGAAATAGGTACTGTGCAGGAGTAGTACAGGGAGAAATTACTGGAGACTGGAGATAGGTACTGTGCAGGCGAAGTACAGGGAGAAATTACTGGAGACTGGAGATAGGTACTGTGCAGGAGTAGTACAGGGAGAAATTACTGGAGCATGGAGATAGATACTGTGCAGGAGTAGTACAGGGAGAAATTACTGGAGTGTGGCGATAGGTACTGTGCAGGAGTAGTACAGGGAGAAATTACTGGGGCGTGGAGATAGGTACTGTGCAGGAGTAATACAGAGAGAGATTACTGGAGCGTGGAGATAGGTACTGTGCAGGAGTAATACAGAGAGATATTACTGGAGAGTGGAGATAGGTACTGTGCAGGAGTAGTACAGGGAGAAATTACTGGAGACTGGAGATAGGTACTGTGCAGGAGTAGTACAGGGATAAATTACTGGAGCGTGGAGATAGGTACTGTGCAGGAGTAATACAGAGAGAGATTACTGGAGCGTGGAGACAGGTACTGTGCAGGAGTAGAACAGGGAGAAATTACTGGAGACTGGAGACAGGTACTGTGCAGGAGTAGTACAGGGATAAATTACTGGAGCGTGGAGATAGGTACTGTGCAGGAGTAATACAGAGAGAGATTACTGGAGCATGGAGACAGGTACTGTGCAGGAGTAGTACAGGGAGAAATTACTGGAGAAAAGAAAAACAAAAGAACAAAGAAACAGAAGAGGTAAATAAATAATAAAAGAATGCATTAACCCTTACCTTGTTTTATTTTTTCTTGATTGTATTGGTCCAAAGGTTGGGTCACTATCACTTGAGCAATTCAAGACACACAAGCCAATCTAGACTGACCATTAGTAATCAGATATAACTCTGGGCTGAATGAAGGTCTTCATGTTAGGTTACTTATTTCTAATAACTATATACTTATCACAGTCCTCATAGTGTAGGACAACTGGAAACACGCCTGCTGCTCAGTACAAAGTGTGTAATAGCACTGCTAGCAGCAGTTTCATAACAACAGAATTACTCTTATGGCAACGTTTCAGATTCTCTATACTAATGTTGCTCTCTTAGCAGCAAAATTTATAAATTGCTTAGCAAAGCTAATACACATAACCATGTTCTATGCTGAAAGAAAAAAAAAACACAAAGAAAACACCCCACAGCTGTGCCTGAAATATTTTCTTTTTTATTATTATTATTATTATTATTATTATTATTATTATTGACAGTCTACACACACAGCAATACAATCAAGGATGAATGCTTTTGTAAAAGAGATTAGAAGCATACCACGACAATCAAAGCCAACTTAAATAGCTGATATATCCTTTATTGTAAAAGGTAAGCACTTTCACACCTCACAGGGCGCTTCTTCAGACTTTAATGAAAACAAAGAGTAAAAATTCATTTTTCTAAGTCATGGAAAATGTATGCTGAAAATTTGAATTAATTAGTTAATTAGCTTTTAGAGATTTCATTGGCTTATGAAAGGGTTGGGTAGAGATATAATGAATTTTTACTATTTGTTTTCATTAAAGTCTGAAGAAGCACCCTGTGAGGCGTGAAAGCACTTACTTTTTACAATAAAGGATATATCAGCTATTTAAGTTGGCTTCGATTGTCGTAGTGTGCTTCTAATCTCTCTTTTTCTACTGGACTTTTGACCTTATTTTGGAGGCACTTCACCCCTTAAGTATACATTTTCTTTCAAGATGAATGCTTTTGTGTTGAGCCATTGGGATGCACTTATTCCCAATTTTCAAGACTGTTGATCATTTAAAGTAAAGTACAACCACTATAAGTGCATGGAGAGTTTGTTCCTTTATAAGACTAATGCTAGGTTTGTACTGAGTTTTTACATTAGATTTGGGGTTTGAGAGGTAGGATGACTATAGGTAATTAGGATCCAATGTTTGTTAATGTGTGTGCGACTTTTGTCTGTGAAGGAGCTGATTGATACTGAGTTTGTATGTGGCTTCTTTCGTGTGGTCTGCTGTGTGATGCATATGTATGTGGGGGGATAAGTGGAAAGATAGTGAGAAACTGGAGATTACTGTGTGGTCAGACAATTTTGGTGCCTCTGATGTTTGTGTTGATTGAATGCAGGTGAAGGGATGCTCTCTGTATTTGATGGCACTCTGTGGAAGATGACTAGTGGCTGTATGAAGGTTATATAAGATGGATATTTGTGTGAGTCTGTCTTCCAAGTGGTTTGCACCCAAAGGGTAAGTGTGATATTAGGGTTGGTTTTACATGTTTCCATCCCCAGCAGTGGGGTGTGGGAGGGCTTGCCCCCGTGTAAGACATATGTCTTGGGTGCTTGGATGTCAATGTTGAGTCAGTAGAGAGAAAGAGAGAGAGAGATTGTGTGTGTGTGTGTGTGTGTGTGTGTGTGTGTGTGTGTGTGTGTGTGTGTGTGTGTGTGTGTGTGTGTGTGTGTGTAAATTAGTCAATAACAACTTTTGCCTATTCGATTAGTTTTTTTGCAACAAAGTGACTCTTAACTGGGTTAGCATCCATAGTGATGTCTAAACCCATAGCATCTTACTCTAAGCATAATTATTTTATGGTTATTTAAGTATGACTGGAGTGTAACAGGTATGTGGCAGACAGGAATACAAGGATGTGGGCCATCACCTTCACTAAACAGCAAGATAAAATGGTGTTATGTCAAGCTTAAACTCTTTTTCATTCATCAGACAGCAGTCATTCAGCATTATATTTTGCCTATAAGTTTTAGTATGCCATTCTTTTAGTTTACTTTTCACTTAGGTACTTTTCAGATATATGACCTCAGACCACTGAAAGCCCCAGACTGACCTAAAATTGGTATGTCTATCTAGCAGTTTAAATTTGTTTGTTCAGCTAGCTTTCTAAACTGTCATGGAGAAACACCCTTATAACTGGATCATGCCAGTTCTCAAGTCAAGTTAAAAACTTTGGTTCGCTTCATAGTTTACTGAAACAATAATAGTAGTGAAAAATCTTTTACACTAGAGCTTCAATAAGTGGCTGTACTTTATTAAACTAAAATAATGTGGATGAAAGACGAATGTACTAAAGGTAAAACAGATGAATGCCAACCCTGAACAGATGGCAAGGTTTTGTTCCTATATCAAAGTTGATTAGCAGAAAATTTAGTTAGCTTCAGTCCTGCTCTGGTCTGAAGCCTAGAGGCTATCTAATGATAGAACAGAGAATTGTATATATGCCAGTGATTGATGTCAGCTACTGTGGTAACCATAGGACAGTTTACATTATTTTGATCGAGTTTCTTTTCTTACCTTTTGCACGGTATCATGCTGTGTCTGTAGCATTGTGATACTCTGCCCTCTTTTTCACCTTTAACACTCCACTTTTACCTTCAGCATTACAAACAAAGAAAAAACATAGGGGAAAATCTTCACACCAGGGATGCTTTGGAAATATCAATACAATTAACTTGGAACATCTGAAAATATTGTCCAGTTTCATTAATAATAGAGCAAACGTTTAAGACAAAATTGGAAGAAACCCTAAAATTAGGGACAGTTAAGTGATATGCTTTCACTTATTACATTTGTGCCTTGGCTTTTTATTTTATGTCTTTCATGAACATATATTTCCCCCACCTCAAAGTATTTTGACCTTTATGACCAGTGATGTCAGTGCAGGTTTAGTGTTAAGATGCATGCACAGGGCTGCCTTCATTGAAGACTATGGTTAACTCTCCATTCAAAGCCTACTTTGATATCACTGGGGATTCAGTAGATTTTTTTTGTGACGTTAATATAAAAAATGTTTACTTAAATTTTTATTTAAAATGGCTCAAATATATTAGGAGTCATGGAGAGGTATGTGTTGAGGCACTTAAAACACTTTGTGCTCTAGCACATATATAATCTGTTTCAAAAGACTAATTATACACAGAAATGACATCCTCTAAACACAACCACTATTTGTTCATTCTTTCTGTTGTGTGAAACTTCAAATCTGTGTTTCACTTAAATAAATAAAAAAAACATCCAAGTTAAAACATGAATACAAGAAATGTAAGTTTTCAGTCATCTTAGAACTTTAAAGTACTGTCTATAGACACTGCATTACCCTGTATGGTGCACACATGTCTGAGTGCATACAGAGTCTTCATATGTGCACACCTAATATGCTAACAAGTAACTCATATTAAAATGATGCTTGAATCAGAAATAGTTAGCATGCCATAATATTTATTTCACAGAAATATGCATGGAGTTAACTGTGATATACTTTGAGTGGGAAACAGCATCACAGAATGCATTCCTCCTGTTTGTTCAGTTGCAGTGTAGGTACAAGAACATCGTGAAACTGACAGGTTATTTCAGACCTTTCTTATCTGCTATATTGTATACTCATAGGTGGACATACTACAGGGTCAGCTGGAGATATATCACACCTGAAGTCTTTCACTGTTAGGTAACTGGATAAATCATGCAAGATTCTTGGAGGCATTATTTCAATTGATGAGTTCAATAATGCTCTGGACAGTGGCATAAATCTCCACTGGCATTATTTGCCAGGATGTTTAAGAAATGATCCAAGAGTATCTCCAATCACAGTTTCAGAGTATCACTAAAAATGATGCACAGCTATCATGTGTTAAAAGCATGGCATAACAAAGTTTTATTAAGTCTGAGTCAAACTGCAGTGTGCCTCATTTTGGCATCTATAGTATTTTTATCAAGTTATGACATATCTGATTGGAGAACTATAACAAAAGCAAACTACCACCAGTGTTATCCTTAATACTTTATGTTAAAACACTTCTGTATAATAACAGCTTAATAACTCATTCCATTTAACTTTTCTCTGTGTAGTTACATGCAGCAATGCCACAATAATGACAATATGTTATTTCACAAATTCTTTGCACTGTGACAACTCTGAGGCACAGCAGGGAGATGTTGAGCATTAGGATCACTGCTGCAGCAGCCTTAGCTATAGAGGTTATACCCTGCAAAGGATATAATAGCCAGCCAACTTTCATAGTTTCAAAGCACCTTCCACATGCTCAGGTAGAGAGCTGGAGATGAGCTGACCTTTTCCCAGAGAAAAGTGCTCCTCTTGCACGCTTTCAAGGATTGACAGCTGGCTAACATTTTCAGTTGTTGAACAGTTCCCTTCAGGGGAAAAAATTTCCACTTTTATGTATAAACTTTTTCTATCAAATAATTTTAAAGCTAGGAAAATGTTTTAATAACTGTCATGAGACTTCTAATTACGTTTAAACTGGGGTACCACTCCTTTACTTTTGTTGTGAAAAGTTGTTTAAACTAATTTAAAGCTATTTTTGCTTAAGTAAAAGTTGTTTTATTTTACTTTTGGGAGAAGGGAAAATATTTAAACTGCTGTTTTTGAGGAAAAAGTAACATTCTTGCTACTTACTTATTTCAACAACTATTGTTGCCAGGCTTCCTTGGGAATCGGGTATCTTTTTTGGCTCAAACATAAAACAAGTTACTACTGCTTCCTCAGTCCTTCCTTCTTCCAGTCACAAACATAAGAGAATTACTAAAGACCCTTTGTTACCACAGTAGGCTGCTAAAGTGCCTCAGTCACATATGATTGACTCATTTGTGGTAATTCATGGTTCCTCAGACCATTCATCTTTTTTCTTCGCTGGCTTCCACTGATATAGTCCCTACCACCATAGTGGACTGGGTTTGGACATGTGCCCTGGTAGGCAATGAAGAACCATTCTTTTCAGTCCACAGAAACTTTTTTTGTTTATTTTTCCTGGCAAATGTGAGTCTGCTTCTTCAGAAATTACTGTCAAAAATAAGCAAAAACATAAGCCATATGACGTATTTCTTCTCCTGTCTCAGTCTCTTTGGACAAGAGTGATTTATTAGGCTTTGCTTAGGGTTTAGTTCAGGCTCTTGAACATTTTAGTTTAGCTCTTTCTGGTTAAAAAAAGAAAGATTCTTCATTTTTTGAAGAAAGCCTTGTTTATGAACGACAAAATGATTGTGAAGGGACAGATTTTTTTTATTTTGTCTCCTCAGGTTTTTGATTTAGATTATGAAGAGAGTGTGGCTTCTGTCAGTCCATTTAAAGGATTTTCTTCTCTGAAACTATTTCCAGAATGAATGAATCTGTTTCAGTGGTACACAATGACATTTTTCTGTCCCTGAAGAAGTATTATGATATATTACAAAGGGATTCCCCAGCACCTATAACAATTCCTCCTGTCCTTTTAGCATTGTAAGATGTTTTTGTTACACCCTGTTACTTGTCTGACAGTCAGTCTGCTGTCCCAAGAAAGCAGATAGATTATATAAAGTTCAATATTATAAGTTTTTATACACTCATCCCAGATTAGACCCAGCAACTATTGCATTGGTGAACCCAGCTGATGCTATATACTTGACTAATACCAATCCCTGTCCTTCTGACAAGGATGGGAAAGCTTTGGATAGATTTGGGAAACGTGTACTCTCCTGCAACACTTGCCTTTAGAATTGTCACCTGTCACGGTCATATGTTAAAGTTTATACTTGCTGCTTTTAAGAACATTAGGAATATTACAGCATCTGTTTCCTTTTCTGAGGAGAAAACTGCCTTGTGTAACGTGATTTATTCTGCTTCTCAATTGACTATACACTGTTTGAAATACACTTACGATTTTGCTGATGCCACTTCCAGGGCTGCTGCCACTGGAATTGTCACGAGGAGAAAATCTGAAAATTTAAATCTGGAATTCTTTCTTGGATAGAGTATTATTTTTGGAGCATCTGCTGCAGATGTGTTTAAAACGTTTTACTTGGAGCCAAGAAAAGAATCAACATCCTTTCAGGGTAATGTGTCTCTAGTTCTACATTAGTTTTAGGAGTTACTATCCTCTGGTCAGTCTTACTTCTCTATCAAGGTTAATTTGTCAGCCATTTCAACATCTGCCCATGAATCCCCCCTTTCAGTGCAATCTCTAGTGACATTTTTTTGAAAGGGGTGTTACAAAGCAAGCCTCATAGAAAACAGTTGGCTCGTCCCTGGGATCTTAATTTTGTATTGGAAAAACTAACACTTGCTTCATCTGAACCACCTTATCAGGCTGTCTTGACATTATTAGCATAAAGCATAGTGTGACCAGTAGTCTAGCTAGGGCAGGGCAAGTTGGAGACCTGGCCCGGATGCAAAGTGTTGAGGGGAGTGATCAGCCATCCATTATCCTGATCGCTCTTTTTGCAGTCATGGAGTGGCATAGCACTCTGTGTGAGGTCTGAATTGTAAAAACTGCTTGCTACATTGTAGCATGCAGTTTTCTACATTTAAAAGTATAAGAAAATATTTTATTTTTTGTTTTTTAAATAAAACCTGAGAGCTGTAGCTCACTGTGCAGAGTATAAGCTGTAGCAGCAAGCAGTTGCTACAGTTTAAAAGAGAAAACTTTTTTTTTTTTTTTACTAAAACCTGAGCATTGTAGTGCTCTGTGCAGGCAATGTATAAACTGCTTGCTATGTTTGTAACAAGTAGTTTACTACAGTTTAAAAGAACAAGTTTTTTTTATACTAAACTGCGAGGAAGCAAGGTCAGCAGCAAGACACAGAAATGGGACCTGAATGGCTGGGGTAGGAGGGAGTGAGACAGTGTGCCATGCATCTGCCCACCTAGTTGGTTTGATTTTCACTTGAGGAGGTGGTGGGGAGACATGCAGATTGGGTGATATAGTATTATCTGCAAGAAGTATTCTGCAATTTTACAAAAGTC
Organism: Protopterus annectens; assembly: GCF_019279795.1. NCBI lineage: Eukaryota > Metazoa > Chordata > Ceratodontiformes > Protopteridae > Protopterus > Protopterus annectens. Next base: position 1,422,021,132 of record NC_056746.1, on the reverse strand, counting down.
CTTTGTTTTTTTTTTTTTTCTATTCACTCAGAGAGCTGAGTAGGTGGGGCACTAGCTCTCGAGACTGACACAGGGCACTGGTTGAGACAGCTATGCTTCTGCCTCGGACCTCCACAAGAAGAGCGTCTGAATTGCAAGCTCTTATGGTGAGTCAACCTTATCTCATTTTCCACAAAGACTTTTTTAAAGAAATAATCCTTCTTTTATGCCTAAAGTGGTACTTGAGTCTACTTTGAGCCAAGCTATCCATCTCCTTGTCTTGTTTCCAGAAGCAAGACTAAGGGAGAAAGGATATCCCATACCTGCAATGGATTATATCTTGCTATGGATATAACTCAGGTACTATCTTGACAGAACAAAATCTTTCAGATATGCTGATCAATTGTTCATTTGTTGTGAAATAAGAAAAAGTACAGCCTGTATCAAAACAGACTATTTCCAATTGATTGTTTCATGGAATTACTTTTTCATATACCCACAACAAAACACTTCCAGGCAGGGCTAAGACTCATTCTACCAGGGCCTTAGCTTCATCTGTGAGTATTTGGAAAGGGTTTGATTCTAGAAGTATTCGGAAGTAGCAACTTGGTCTTCTGTACATAACATTTACAAAGCAGTACAGGCTACAGTCCTTCCCAAGTCTTGGACAGGCTTTGCTAGCATCATTCTCCAGGGGCTCCTGGACCCTCATCCTTTCTCATCTCAATCTAAGCTATGGTAATTTACCCATATAGCTAAGACTACTGCAGCAGTGATCATAAAAGTGAATGCAGTACAGGTGGGTAAGTGAACTCATCATAACAATAGATGTTTGAATGATCACTGTTGCAGTAGCTTCTCCCTCCCTCCCTCCACCCATCCATCATGTTTATGTTAACATGTTTTTGTAGCTAGAGTGAGGACCATTATTTTTATTTATTTATTTATTTATTTTGCATTGTTCTTGTCAAGCCTTTAGCCTCACTCCCTCTGTTGGCATGAAAGTTCTTAAGGGCTTAGCACCCAAACCTGCATTTTTACTCTTTCTATCAACTCAAGCTTCATCTGACTAATGGTTTGGACACATTGAAGGTGCTCTGAAACTTTGGGAACTAGCCAGCTGTTATATCATTAGCAGGATATAGCCCATATAGTTAGGGCTACTGCAGCAGTGATCATTTAAACATCTACTGTTACTGCTACTGTGTTCACTCACACAACTGTACTTTTGTAACATGCTGCAAATTTCAGCATTTAAAAGTAATAGGACATGCTTTATTGGTGTTGTTTATATGTGCACATTAAAATAATAGACCTCAATAAGATCAGTAGGGAAAATAAATAATGACAAAACTATACTTCAGGCAATGCAGATTAATTGAGACTAACCCACAAAACAAAACGAGCAGAAGCAACAGCCCAGAACAACATGAGAATATTTTTTTTTAAATACACTTCTGCTTCCATTGCTCGGAGCTGTCGTTTTTGTTCTTTAAAAGAAACAGTGACAAAGAAGAATGGAGTACAACACAGGATCCAAACAAAAGCATAGAAATGCCACTTTGTTCACCTGTAGTAAAGTTAGTATAACAGTTGCTACCTGGGCATGCATTTTCATTCACTACAAAAAGTGTGATGGAAAGATTACTGCCAGCGGTATTTATATTGGTTCAATGCATTGCCATGACAACACAGCATACACACAGAGGTGAGCCCACGGTGTATGACAAATGACATCATTGGCTGCCTAGTGTCACTGTCCTCTCAGGCTTAAGAGAAACATAATTCCAGCCATTGTCATAAATCCTAGAAGCACTTGCTGTGCAGACCTGTAAGCAAATGTCTCATCTGTCAGCACATGATGCTATTTTAAACTCTTTATAATATTATGATGTCTGCTAAGGAAGTAGACTATAACAAAAGCAGTAAATTACCACTAATTACTGAACCTAGCTATGCTTTCTTTTTCTACTATTTTTGTTTCTGTTATCTATGGTGCTGTTTTTATTTCCTGATGTTCTACTCTGCACAGAATCTTGTTTTCTTTTCTTGCTTCACTCGCCTAGCAGTGATTGGGTTTACCCACCGTTACATGTACTCTTTCCTCTTTATTTTGCTTGCCTTCAGGTATGCTCTTTACTCTGTAATACGTATGAATAGCAGTCATTTCCCTGCTGTGGCTCATGTTCATTGTAAAACAGTGTTTATTTTGTTAGTAAGATTAAGTCTTTGCAAAAGGTTCTCTGCCTTGAAACTTCCACAATATAAATAGACGATGACAGCAAACTTACATAAAGACTGGTAAAAAAGTATTGACAGCGAGGCTTAAAAAAATTAAAATAGTTATAAATAAAAACAATATTAGCAGGTTTTTATCCTAGCTTAATTACACAGCCATCATCTATGTATGACACAGTGCATATAAACTAAAATATGATTATTTCTTAAAGAAACACACTATAAACTAAATATTGTTACACTCTGAGACATAGTCTGTAAATTCTGGACTGAGCAGTGGAGGTAGTGGGGGAGTGATTATTGCAAATCACCACAACATGAAATGCTTGACTGCAGCTCCCAAAATCCTGCTCGTTCAGCTTCAACACTTTGCCAGTAAGTACACATGCTTTATGTTAAGTGACTTGTGAGGTTTGCTGCTTCATTTTAAAGACAACATTTAAAATGCTGAGGCCCAGGCATGGCTCAGTGTTCCACTCTGAGATTCAAGATGCATTATACACTTATTTTTGTGCACAGTATAAGAAAACAGCAATATGTAGCAGCTGTAGCTAGACTGTATAGCTATGATCTCCCACCCAATTTTTGTCCACCTCCATGCCTGATAGCAGAGCACACTTCTTAACAAAGAAATATTAAACTTTTCATCGGTGAAACCCCCAATCTCATGTCAGTAAAATGTCTGCTTGCAAGACCCAGCAGTAGTCTGCATGACAGCAATCTGCATGATGTCTTTGCCCTGTGATAGCGCAGTTCAAACAATGGATAATAAAACATTTATGAGGATTTTGATTAGAGCCATCTTTACAAACTGTCCTTTGTGATTCAATGTTCACATTAATGCAGAACTGCAAAGTTTTTTGAATATGGCCTCACGTCAAAAAAAAAAAAAAAAACTATAGAATTATTCAGACAAGAATTCTGCAATCAACAGAGACATCGGTCCTGCTAAACTAAATCAATATGCTATATTTCAGGAAGGTCTCTTTCAGCTCTAATGACACATTTTCCACACCTTATTTGGTCTTAATGACCTAAGTTTTATTTGCATAAGTAAAATTAAGCACAGAAACAATAAAAAGATTAAAAGAAAAATAAAGAAATGGAGCTGAACACAGATCTATCCAATGGCCTTTCTGTGGTGCCTTGTAGCATAGGAGTATCATAAACAAATGTGTCAGCAGCCCCTTGCACTAATAATTCATTGACTTTCATAGAGGTCATCACTGGTACCACAACCTTAGATGCATTCTTAGCGTAGCCTCTTAACAGCTGCAATGGAACCATCAAAAAGCTAACTGCATATCAAGGGCATATCGAAAAAACAATGAACTACAGCGGGTGCCAATCTTCTAATTCCTACAACAACATAATCATATGAACCATCAGCATTGCAATGCTATTTTCCAAGATCTCTAGCCTGCAGTCAAGATATACTTAACAACATATATTGCAATTAAGTAATTGATAGTTTTTCTCTCTCTCTCTCTCTCTTTTTTTTTTTTGGAGGAAGGGGGGTACTACTTCACTGGTAAACACCTAATCTATTTATCCTGGTGTTTCAGTGTGTCAGCCCTGATACTTTGATCTCAACAAACACCCAGTTATGCCTTCCAAGTTGGATCACTCACCTCCACAAGTTTTAATGAATTTTGTTTGCTAGAACGGTTTATTTCTTTTTGCGTCTAGATCATTCTTTTTCTAATGTGTGATATCAAATGCAGTTCAGTTTACAAGAACACAGCAACAAAGTGAAATATACCTCACTGTTAAAGAAAGAGCTCCAATAAATACAAACTGCAGTAATTAAATTAGCCCCAGCAAATAAAAACAGCAGTAATTAAATTAGAGTATTAAACAAAACTGCAGTTCTGGCATGGCAAATCAAGTTGTTATTCAGTGGTTTCCTCCCCACATTAACTTGTATAAGTTTAGTTATTTTAAATACTATCTTACATGTCAAAGGACATTGGGAGGTTCTGAAAACTCTTCACCCTATTACAGTTAGAAGGAGGAACTCATTTAGCATTTAACTTCATTTACATGAAATGCTTTATAATTGCATCTTTGATTGTCATCAAACAAAATATGGAGACAATTACAACACATTGTTATCTTTAAGCATGACCCATCTGAGGACTACATGCAATTTGAAGCTTCAAGACTGATCCCATCTCAGTTAATTGTAAGATGGACAGAAAGGGTAATAATTCACAGTTATGCTATTTGGACCATTTTATGATAACTTCTACCTTGAGTATTTAGTAAATGAGACAAGCAATGGCAAGCTATGATGTCTAGGGATAACTACATTTTAAATGGCGCTTATAGTTGAAAGCTTGAGCATGGAATTCACTATTACTCTGTCTGTAATGGTGATATGCAGGGAGGCAGTGGTAAGAGTTGGAGCAGACTAATTATACAATGATGGCTCATTTCTATTTGAAGACAAGCACTCTGATTGAACAGTCCAGTCTTCGTGCCTGTATAAATCAAACAAATACCAATAGAACAAAGTCCAGCAATTGAAGTACCACTGAGGGCGTGGACTTTCTATTAGAATATGCTGAGGGATAGAGCAAAATAGAAGAAAAATCAGGTACGTTCTCAAAAATAATGAAACAGAAACATACTGATCTTCCCGCTATTTCTGCACTGTCCCTTATAAAATCTGGACAAGAAAAAAACAGCAGCAGAGATGATCTTTTCTCGATTGGCTCTCCTACACTAGACTGATGTACTGTGCAAACATGGGGACACAAGTCCCATATGCTAAAGAGGGAACACTTCGGCACCCTTATACAAAAACATTATTTAAGAAAGGTAAGCAATTTCTTTCCCAAATGCTGATGTTGTATAACAGCTATAATCCTCCATGCTTTGGGTATATCAGGATTTATCCAGGGTTGGCTTTGTTTAATCATGTGGGCTTCACACTTGTGATAGAACCACTCTGACAGTGGGTAAATCCTGATATACCCACACCCAGTCATGGATTATTGCTTAAATATACTACATATTTTGCAATGTATTTCTAAGAAAGAATCCTATCTATTGTATTTGGAAATCTGTTGAAAATTCTATTCTGTACATAAGGCTTAAGGGTAAACTACTGTGTTGTTTCTGAATACAAAAGGCAGAAGTGAATCAGAAACAGTACAGAAAAGCTTTCTCCACATTTAACTTCTCTTCAGAGATTCACTTGCATATAGCTGCATCTCAAGTACCTCTAAGCCTTTCAGGTTTCCAAAACACAGTGTATCCATGCTGTAAATACTATGAATGACCATGTGTGATAAAGCTTCATATGGATAGCATGCTGCATGCTTGCTGCATTTCATTTTTACCATTCAAACTGGTTACAAGGCACTTTAATATGGCATCCTTCAACCTTGTTCAAATGATTTGTGGAACCAGCCACAGTTATGCCGTGCACATCTGGACATCACGATGTGCAATTTTTGGCATGTCTCTCAAATGTGAAGCAAACAAGCATACAGTCAGGAATAAGCTGATCTCCAAGAGTACTGCAATATAATTTGAATTGTTCTTACAGTTTATAATGGTCTGTTTAACCCACCACATTGACCACACAATGCCAAGTAATAAAAAATCATAGCCAAAGAAGTGAAATCACATCTATTGAGAAGTGAAAAAAGCAGCGTAGAAGACTAAATATGCTCAAAGATAATCTTCAAGAATAAATAATAAAAGCATAAAATTATGTTGTGCCAAATGTAGCCAAGTAATATTTATTGTTAATATAGGAACTTTTATGGTTTCATTACAAAAGGACTGCACACATTTATTCATCAGTAATATTCATACATGTTCCATGAAAGCATACAGACAAGTTAGTGGAATACATGATGTCTTTTGAAACCCATTTTAAGACTATGTATAAAGGGTCAGTTCATTAATACAGAAGATGACAGCACTTTCTCCTTCATTCTGCAATAAAATACATGACGGTTTTTGTCTTTTGTCATTACACATAAAGAAGTAATAATATGTTCAGCACAGGACTGTCTGTTCTTATATGTTCCATTTCCTTAGTACAAAAGGAAATTTGTTCTTATGATATTTAAAAAGTTCCTGATGTACTTCAGGACTGATGCTATATAAAATAGGCTTCTGCTTGCTTTAGGGCTAAATCATTGCACTGTGGCAATTCATTTATTTGTCTGTGTTGATTAGGTCCCCCCTAGAATAGCTGCCAGTAGAATTCTACTACTGTCTTATATGAGAAAATCCTAGGAAGGAAAGCTAGTGTTAATGTATCTCTGCTAGGCCGCACACAGCATATCAAGCTAGGCAAGGAATATGTACCTTCCAGAATGGGTTTGCCTTGAGGCGCTTGTGAAATACAATTAGAAGCAGCGCTAGCAATTTGATGCTGGGATACCCCCTGTAATGTCCTTTGTAATGTCCTTTGTAACAATCATTATCCACTCCTGTTGCCATCCACATAAGTTGCTTTGCAGCAAAGGACTGAGGTACCAGAAAATCATTTTGAATTCTATGTTGTACATACTTATCACATCAAGAAGTCTGCATCAGTGTTTCAGATTTATAAATAAAGTCTTTTTTTTATTTTCCCTGAATGCCTGGTGTAAATATTCCATTTATTTTTTATTGTGACATTATTTTTATATGCTCATGTGTCCATCCAAATCTGCTGCTGCCTGCTAGTAGTAACTATGAAATGAATTGAATAAAAAGAAATGTAATTACATTTAAATACAGCTATCACACTTTGAAGAGTCCAATGCTGACTGTGACTACCATTCTTCTAAAAGAACCCACTGAAGTATTTTTTTCCAGAAATAATGAAATGTTCGTTTTAAACAATAGCAGAACAGAAAAAAACGCTCATTTCAGTGTCAATACAACTTCTTTTATTATCGTATTCCTGGTTTGGCAGTGAGTTTTGTTGAACCAGCAATCCAGCTGAGTTCACAAGTCTTTTCTTTCTGAGATGATTCAAATTTAATTTTCAAACATGCCAAAATAAAAGTGAATGTTAAAAAGCAGTGAAAGATGTGATGACAACGGTAAAAATGAAGTGATAGAGAATTAGCAACCACTCTTTCATTCTCTGGAAATGTAAACATTCAGACAGCTTTTATACTGTGTCAACATTAATTGCAGCTTTTATTATTAAGATGTCGTTTCTTAAAATGGATTTGTACATGCTCTGTATGATCGTGATACACTCTCTGAATATTGTATTTTAAACTGCCTTGTACCACAATAATTTTCTTATTCTGTTACTGAAGTTGTTTTCCTGGTGTCTTCACAGAACAGGGACAATGTTTACTTTTATTAATTCATTTTATTTTAATCTAATTTTATTTATTTATTTTTTTTTTTATTGTTTGATCAGAAAAAGACCCATCTGAGCCACAAACTGTGATTATATTTGAAACATATGCATACAAAGTGTTACAGCAATAAAGATGACAAAGGATGTACAGGGTTAAGATTCACATAAGACAATGGTCTGCATCTGCATACATTTAAGCAATACTGGTATTTTCAGTTTGAGAAATAAACAGTGCAAAGTCGTTGAAATAACATATCACATCAAATGAGCATGGCTAGTGTTTACATCAGCAAAAAGCTGCATCGGGCAAATATTTGCATTGTGTAGTATAGTACCTCTTAATAAAAAGTGTGGGGATATGTGGGATTGTAGTGAATTAACACTATGGGAGAGGGATTCTATACACATGCTCTGAAGGAAGGAAGTCATGCCCCAGTTTTTCTAAAAAGCAAAGGAACAGAAACAGATGGGCAGAGAAACGAAAGAGAACTATTTCATGGTTGAGAGAAAGAAAGTACACTAAAGCCAGATAATGTACTGAGGCCTGGAAGTCTTCAAAACAGTCAACGTGGATTGAAGAGAGGAGGGTAGCCTCACAAAGGAGGAAGAATATTCTATGCCAAATGGTACTGCTGAAGGACTGACCAGTAAATTCTAGAAAAGACTAAACACCAGTTCTCTGAGTACTATACAATGTTAGAACTTGATCAACCAGCTTATTTAAAGAAAGTGAACGTGACTGCTAAGACTGTGTTTAGATGTGCTGCAAAATATCACATCAATGACTGTCAGTGAACATTTTTGTCACATAAACTGCAACCTGTGTAAAGTTATGAGGGCCTAGACTCTGTCCCATTTCCCCACCTTAGAATGCAGCAGTTTTACAAAACAAGGGCTGTGGTTTTCCTGAACTGTGCTTTAGTAACTTCAGAGCAGATTGCAACTTTAAAGGATGTGTCTAATAAGATGATCTGAACATAGTCCTGGTAATTTTCATAGCCACAACCATCATAGAGACTTTCAAAAAGAAGCAAGCAAAAGTCAATCCAAATGCACAGCTAAACACAGTCCCACACACACAAAAATGATAATGTAAGTAAAACAAAGATACATCAACAACAGCCTGAAATAAAAACTTTAGTTAACCAAAAATCCAAGTGCTTTCATGCTCCAAGGCTTTTCATCAGAGTCGGAACCAAAGTTAAGCAAACAAACCAGAAAAAGAAATCATTACTTTATCCAAACCACTATGAGAACTTTTTTAACAATTTGGAGTAGGAAAACAGTGCAGTAAATGTCAGTGTTCTAAGCAAAATGATAGAAGAATCAAAAATAAAGAGATAGCTGTGATAAAAAAAAAGTTTGTATCTTCTAAAGGAAGCAAATGAAAAATTAAAGAAATATATAAAAACTCAAGAGAAGTCCAAATAATGTAAGCCAATAGGCAAGATACCCTGTTTTGGCACAGCTGGAAAGGACAGTACAAACATTGAAATAAAATGGCTATATGAGCTGGTGCTTGAACTTGAAAGACAAAAGAATGGTCTGCTTGAAACCTAAGCTAACAGTATCTGTTTACAGAGTGAGAAAGAGGATCTATGGTACGAGTGTCAAGCTCTTAATGACATTGTTCTTTATCTAAAAATGAAATGTCAGCATGTGCCAGCTGAGAGTGAGTAACTAGAAGCACAACTCCAAGACATTAAGAATAAAATTAAAAACTATGCAGAAAGCTTTGCTTACAATGAAGTGGCCTTTTCCATAAATCAAAAGCAAGAGATGGGGCTGAATTCAATAAAGCCTACACAGCAGCGCATCGTTTCATGTTCATTAAGTGGCTCGACATGGTGTGTAGAGCCACGCACACGTTAAACATTGTGGCATGCTAATTACAGCATAAGTAGTTGAATTGTATACTAATTAACCAATCCAAGCTGGAGGAGCTATTCAGCAAGTTATAAAGCAATTGTGTACACTCAGTGCAGGTTTTAGCCTTGAATTCCAAAACTTATTGGAATACAGCCATGGAAATTGCTTTACATGGAAAAAAGCCACGAATCCCATGTCTGGGGCAACTGTTATCTCTATCAGATATTTTCTAGGGGGGGATATCCCACAAAGTCATTTACAGAAATGCACACCCACCCACCAAAGAATGCTATAATGATGCACATGCACAAACAAGAAATATCACAGAGTGTGTCTTTGGCTGCTGAAGTTATGGTTCCACTGCCTAGATACATCAGGGAGAGCCCTGAAGTGCAGTCCCTGTACTTGTTCTGACATTTTCACTGTCTGTGGTGTCCTTCACAATATTATCCTGAGAAAATAGCTCAAACAAGAAATATCTTAGACTGTGTGTTTAGGCTGCTGAAGTCATGGTACCACTGCATAGATACATCAGCGGGAGCCCTGAAGTACAATTCGTGTACTTGTTCTGACATTTTCACTGTCTGTCGTATTCTGCACCATATTATCCTGAGAAAACAGCTTCAGGAGGAACACAAAGGGGAAGTGGTACACATCCCACCACCACTGGCAAAGTCACCACGGCCACATGAAGGTGAGCAGTAAGAGGGGGATCCACCAGTTGCTGTGGGTGTAGGACTATGTAGGTGTGCACAATATGCCCTCACTCTGGCAAAGAGACAATTAATAGCACACATGCATGCCAACTAAGAGTGTAAAACTGACATCCTATGCATAGACATACAGTAAAATGGATGCTAGGCAATGCTCATAACCTTTGCTTACCGATGTAATGGCTTTGTATTGCTAGCAATCCACAGACTCAGTCCAGAATTAAAACACTTGTAACTGCTGGACTATCAAGGTAAGTGCTGAACCTGGAACAGGAAAAGAAATGGCTAATAATACAAATGAATGTCAGATCCTTGCATAATGTTACTTGATAATGTAGCTAAGTAGAAGGTGGGTCATTTTTACAACAATGACATTAATATGTGACAGCACTGACTTATGTCAACAGATGTGTTCACTATCAACTAATAGGCTGCACGCATCAAAGATACACACATCACAAAAACCAAGTAAGAAAGCAGTCTAATTTTAAAAAGAGCATCACAAATACACACATATATATATATATATATATATATATATATAGATATATATATATAGTAAGCACTCAGTCAGCTATGCACCCTGAGCATCAGGCAAAGAGCTTATGTGTCCCTAAATCCAAAAAATAGAAAATCAGGGGTATGACAAAGTTATCATCATTTGCACAGGGTGTTGACTGGGGGGGGGGGGGGGCAGGTAGCCAAGGCTGATACAAAAGGTATTGAGTGCATGTGAGTAAGACAGACAGGCAGGCAGAAATTCAGATAAAGTATCAAATGGCCACTGAGACAGAATGAGCTATAAGTCTTAAGAATGGCCCATGTAACTGTGCCTGTATAGGCATTCAAGTTGAAAAGTGTGTGTGAGTTCTGCAATAACGCAGGCAAACTGTGCTAGCTCTACATCCTGATATATCAGACAGGTGTGAGCCATGCATGGTAGAGGTAACAGTTCATTTTCTTCACCCCCGACCACAAGAACTTGCTTTGCCAAGAGTTGCACTGACACATTTATGCCCATGGTCAGATGTGCTGCTGCTACCTGACTGTATCTGTCTGCTGGATGAGCTCTCCTCACATGTACACCCAGTACCACGACCCCATGGCCTACCATGTCTGGGTATGGATATCTCAATCACTGATGAAGTAGTGCATCCATGGGAACATGATTGGGCACAGCCACATTGGCTAACATCAGATGGTGATGCTGACCTATGTCCATATGGATGCTGCCCCTCCAAAAAGTTGTTTCATCACAGACATTGCCCATTCTATCGTGTTATTCATTCGATCCATTGAATCGGCCACACAGCAGAGGCAGTCATGCATGTCAGATTGTGCCACATCTACAGCCCTAAGCATGTCCTCAAAAGCCTATAAACCTATAAAAAGCACATTGATTTTAATTTTAAAACAGAACTCAAGGAAATTCTGTCATTAAGACCTGGTACTTGTCAGGCATTAGATTTAATCTGCATATAAATTCCTTAAATTCTAGCCATGCATCCATTGGTCCCCTCTGCTCCAAGGTCAATATGGTCTATGGCCCCAAACTTAAAAGTATGTGTGGGACACACATAAATGTGCTTGTACAAAGCAGTGTTTATGTCTTTATTCCTGAAGTCATACAGGTGTTGATATACCCTTTGCCTTTTATAGGTTTATCAGTTGTATTATTTGCAAGACTATCAAGTTTTAATAATTTTTATTAATTTTGTATAATGTTTGTTTTAGTGGAAATTATGTAATTACATTGACCAATGGCTAGGTGGGGTGATGTACATATGTTTGTCAAGATCATGTGATTTTATTCTGATGAAGTCTGAAACTTGACGAAAAGTGCTTAAATAAACCTGGATTTTTGTTGGTGGTCTGTTCTGCACACTTTTTTCATCTGTTTGCTGCTTTTGAACTTCGAAATAAAGCAAAAAAAACAAGTAACATTAGACAAGTGCAACTACTACCAGAATATCCAAATAAAACACTATAATAATCCACAAAATTTCTGGGCTGCAGTCAACAACATTCTGCAACCAAGGAAAACTACTCCCATACCAAAAACACCCAACAATTTCAAAAACATACCAACTCAGTTTAATAACTTTACCGAATCCATTTAAGTTCTAGTAAACACCTAGTCTAACTCCAATCCTAGCACTCCTAACTCAAATCATAATAGTACACACCTACATAATAACTCCAGCCAATTTACATTAAACCCAGTCTCCACTCACACCATCAAGAAACTACTAAGAAAACTGAAACCAACTACCTTGGCTGCAGATAATCTTCCCACTTAATGCCTGCAAATTGCAGCAGATGCTATAGTTTACCCTGTAGCCATACTCACAAACAGATCATTATCTGAAGCACATGTCCCTGCTATATGGAAAATATCTCTCACATTCTTCCATTACACAAAGGAGGTAACTCTACCAAGCTGACAGACTATCGCCCAATTGCTATTCTTTCCCCTCTATCCAAAATTCTTAAAAGGGTCGTGCACATCCAACTTATAGATTACCTCCTTACACATAAGTTCCTGTCCCATACCCAACATGGTTTTTGGCCCACCCACAGTACCACCACCTGCCCTAATGTCCTTTACAAACACAGTATCCCAGCACAGAAACAATGGCCAATTTGTATCAGCCATATTCCTAGACCTGCCCAAAGCCTTTGACATGGTCAACGACAGCAAATTCATCAGTGTTTTTTCCACACTTAGCCTCAGCAACCCTGCTATTACTTGGTTCCAAAGTTACCTAGCAGGGCATCAGCAGGCTGTCCGATGGCAACAACGCCTATTACCCCTTTTCCCAGTCACCTTAGGGTCCGACAAGGCTCCATCCTTGGACCCCTCCTATTCTCTCTCTTCACCGATCAGCTTCATTCTGCTTCTCTACACACCTTATTTATTCAGTACGCAGATGACTCTACACTAATCTTCTCAGCCTCCTCCCTCAAACACCTTCATACCATCACCCAAGATTCCTCTGTATCTATGGAAACTTGATTGACCAATTCTCAACTAATTCTAAACCCCAATAAAACAAAACTGCTTCTCTTCTGCCCAACCAGGAATACCTCACCATCTCCAACCTTCCACATCGTCTCCAAAAATAAACAGTAATCACTCCAACAACCTAAACCAAATTGCTAGGTGTTGTAATAGACAATAACCTGAAATTTGACATTCATGTAGCCCAAACCATTAAAACAGCCCACAAAAAACTCAGCATCCTGTATAGGAAAAACAAATTCTTAACAAATAGTACAAAAGTCACTATTGCAAGAACACACCTTTTGTCAACTCTCTTACATGCCTCTCCAATCTTAACCAACCTCTGCAAAACTGACCTTGCCAAATTCAAAGCCTGTTACAACAAAATCTCCAAATGTGCCACTAATGCCTTATACAAGTTACATCACTGTTCACTTAAGCAGCTCTCATGGCTAGAACTCCTTCAACTCTTATAGTTTAATCAACTAACCTTAGCACATAAAATTCTCTATCAACTAGGTAATGTCCCTGCTCTCAGAGATATAATACAACCCTATACCTCACCAAGACCCCTCCGTTCTAGCAACAAACTACTTCTACAAGTCACTAAAGCAAAAAACTGAGCAGGTGAATTTCTCTTCTCTAACTATACCTCTAAAATATGGAATAACCTACCTAACTCACTAGTGGCTAATACTTCAACAGTACTATTCAAAGAACTTCTGAAAACACACCTTACAAACTCCTGGCTCTGCTCTTGCAACTCCCCTGGATAACTCACTCTTTTCTTTCACTTCATTGAAGTTTTCTCCCAACCCTCCTCATTAGCTATAATAACCACTATTGGAAGAGCACATGGCAACTGTACTAATTTTATGTAAATATTCAGTATCAGTCTACAACTGTACAGTTCATTGTATATGTATACTCAAGCTTTGTCTAGAATAGTTTACATCATGACTGGTTTGGTATTCATCCAATAACTGTCTTGTTATAATTACTGTTACTAATATTGTTATAAACCACCATCTTCTATGTAACCTAATAATGCTATTTAATCATTGTTTTCTATGTACATTATTTCTGGAGCTTTTCTTCCCAGGCCACCACTGAAAAAGGACATGTGTCCAGTTGACTTTCCTGGTAAAAAATGCAAAATAAATAAAATAAATAAGGTTAAAGGTGGCCAAGTCATATCTGAAAAAGGACATCAAAGAGGCAAAGAGGGTGTATGGGAGGAAAATTCAGATCCGCTTCCAAGACATGAGGGACACAAGAAGCCTATGGTAGGGGATACAGTAGTTCACGAACTATAAGACCAAAACACCTCAATGAGATGACAGCTTTGTATTCCTAAGTAAACTGAACTCCTTCTTTAGCAGATTTGAGAAGAACACCACCATACCTTATAAAACAAACACTGACAAAGAGGAGATAGTGCTCACCTTAAACTCTGAGGAGGTGAGACTTCAACTTAAGAAGGTGAATCCTAGGAAGGCTGCTGAACCAGATAACATACCTGGCAAGCTGTTGAAGGGGTATGCTGATCAGTTATGTCTGGTACTGACAGACATCTTCAACACATCCCTCACTATGGAGAAAGTACCCTCACTTTTCAAGGAAATAACTATTGTCCAACTTCCGAAGAAATCCAACCCTACATGCCTCAGTGACTTCAGACCAGTTGCCATAACCTGAAACATCATGAAGTGCTTTGAGAGGATTGTGAAGAAACATCTATCTGCAGGTCTGCCTAAGTCCTTCAATCTGCTTCAGTTTGCATACCAGGCAAATAGATCAACTACATATGCGATATCAGTTGCAGTTCACCTTGCACTAAAACACCTGGAAGGGAGGAACAACTATGTAAGGCTGCTGTACATCAACTTCAGTTCTGTATTCAACACTGTGATACTGATGCAACTAGTGGATAAGCTCATGAAACTCGGGATAAACAAACACCTACGTAACTGTACTCTTGACTTTCTGATTGGTAGACTCCACTGGATATCCGCTAGAAACAACACCTCTCAATGCATAGTCCTGAATACTGGCATTCCCCAAGGTTGTGTGCTCAGCTCCTTGCTGGTCACCATCCTCACCCATGACTCTATTGAAAAACATAACTCAAAGTATATTATCAAATTTGCTGATGATACCCCAGTCATGGGTCTTATTAGTGGTGGAGATGAACATAACTACACGGATGAGGTGAACACTTTGATTGCCTGGTGTGACAGGAACAATCTGGACCTGAATGTTAATAAGACTAAAGAAATTATTATGGACTTCAGGAGAAAGGCAACAGTTCAGCTACCACTCACTCTCAAAGGGGTGGTAGTAGTGAAAGTCCAAACAGCCAAGTTACTGCGCATTCACATATCAGATGACCTCTCCTGGACTGTTAATGCCAACCATATAGTCAAGAAGACTTAACAGAGGCTTCACCTCCTGAAAAAGATTAAAACAGCCAGGCTCCCACTGTCTGCTCTTACCAAATTTTACAGGGGAGCTATCAAGAGCATCCTCACCAGTAACTTCATAGGAGTCTATATTAAATAATTGAAAATTGAATTCACTGAACGATTTTTTCATCGAAAATACAGTCCAGTGAAATGTCGATATTGAGATTGCAGTACAGTGAAGATTGGAAAATTTGCTCTTTCCTCACTGTAGTATGATCTCGGAGTTGGTATATATAATTAGTGGGGGGTGCAGCCCCCCCACAAGAGGGAATTAGCTGAACAGTATTTTCGATGTAAATACCATTTGGTGAATTCAGTTTTCGATTATTCAATATAGACCCACTTCATAGCATGGCTCAGCAATTGCACAGTTGCTGAGAAGAAGAAATTACACAGGGTGATGAGGGTGGGTAAGAAAATTTTGGGCACAAACCTCCCTTCTATTCAAAAGCATTTCTTTATAAGAGCAAGAAAGGGAACATACAAAATACTACCTGATTCGACCTGTCCATTCCACAACTGGTTCTCACAACTTACGTCTGGAAGGCGGTACCGCAGCTTCCGCTGTAGGACTACCAGATTCAGGAACAGTTTGCATCTTACAGCTATGGGACTTATTAACTTGGACACCAACCATAGTACTTGATATGCTGAAGCCTCTTTTTCGTTTAATCCTGCTGCTCTGAGCAATTACCACCAGTATTATGCAATATGATGGATATACTGAGTCATGTCTAAGGTTAACATGTACAATATGATAACTAAACAGCTGCTATTCACTAGTGTGCATTTATTCTCTATCTTACCAGTGAAGAGGTTTGGTGGTGGATATGTATTTATTATTTTTCATTGGATAATGGGTATTGAGTGTGTTTTTGTAATGTGAACTACCTCTTGCATGTCACACATTATTTTCTTTCTTATGTTATTCTCTGATACCGCTGTATCTATGTTATTTGCACTGCATTTCTCTCATGAAATGGCATTTGTAATTTTGTTTAGGCTGCACTTATGTGGTCCTAAATGACAATAAAGTTTCTTTAAATCTTTAAATCTTTGAACTAAGCACTGATGACACACATTTTGGTTATTGAAATTTAAGGTCATGTGGTTTTACCATATCACACTCACACACAAACCAGTTTATGGCCCAAAAAGAGGAGCACTACTTTGGTAATGTATTGTTTTCCATAGAAATGGCAGAATGGCTACACAATTTCAAGAGCAAACCTCTTGAAACACAGCTTTTGTTGTGGCAAAACAAAAATGGTATTTGGCTCCCCCACCCCAAAAAAACAGGCAAATGAAATGTTTATGCAAACCAAGGAATACCACATAATTCAATTGCTATATATATGCTTTCAACATAATTCTCACAAAATGTGTACACATTTACAACAGAAAAATCAATTTTATATGATTGCCAGTCAGGTCTATATTAGATCATCGAAGTATTAATACTTTGGATGGTCTAATATCGACTTGAAAACAGCGAACGCTGAAAATAGCAAAGCTGCAGATAACTAATTTTTTTCCTAGGGAAATAAATTGGTTGTCCGTTTCCGTGGCTTTGCTATTTTCAGCACTGTGGTGGAAAGTTACGGGTTGGGTTCAGGTAAGTGTGCGATTGTGTGGACGTTAGGGTTAGGGCAAGGTATGTGAGTTATGGTTAGGGCACGAGTGAGGTGAGTGTGCGATAATGATAGACTTTAGGGTTAGGGTGGGATGTGTGAGTTAGGGTTAGGATGCGGGTGAGGTGAGTGTGCGATAGTGACAGACTTTAGGGATAGGATGGTGTATGTGAGTTAGGGTTACGGCACGGGTGAGGTGAGTGTGCAATAGTGATAGACTTTAGGATTAGGGTGGGGTATGTGAGTTAGGGTTAGGGCACGGCTGAGTTGAGTGTGCGATAGTGTCGGACCTTAGGGTTAGGGTTTGGGTTAAGGATAGTAGGTAGATCAGAGGCGGCTCATGCTATTGGACTGCAGGACTGCAACCCCCCCCAGCTGTAAAACAAAAAAGAAAATAAAAGGAAAACTAATAAAAGAAAAAAAAAACAATGGACATGCACATTTCCAGACTGCTGGTGATACAGTCTGGAGCATACGCACTGAAGCAGCACTATCCCAGAAGTCTATGCAGTTACAACTGCATAGAATGGGGACTGGACTGCAGCATCTACAGGCTGGGTAGCACCCAACTTTGCTCTGCTCTCGTGGGAAGGACTTGCTCTCATTTGGATGGTACGGACTTGGAATTGGCTCTCATTGTACAAACTGCTGGGCTGCCTGTTTTATTTAAGGTAAGGAAGATTTTGTGTGTGTGTGTGTGTGTGTGTGTGTGTGTGTGTGTGTGTGTGTGTGTGTGTGTGTGTGTGTGCGTGCGTGTGCGTGCGTGCATGTGCGTGTGCGTGCGTGTGCATGTGTGTGTGTGTGTGTGTGTGTGTGTGTGTGTGTGTGTGTGTGTGTGTGTGTGTGTGTGTGTGTGTGTGTGTGTGTGTGTGTGTGTGTGTAATTCCCCAGTTGCTATCTGGTGGTGGGTAGAGAATACCACAGGCTTAGGACCAGGTGGCAAGAGCCTGAATTCCCTACCCACCACCATTTGTAAAACATTTGCAGATTTTTGCCTCATATTTGTTCTGTTTTGTTCCTCATAACATATGTGGTTTTTGTATGTCTGTGTCTTTACACAGACAGTGATGCAGTGGTAGCATTCTTGCCTGACAGCTACAGGCTCTCTATTTTGATTCTTGGCTGGGGTGCCTTCTGTGTGGAGTCTGCATGTCCTCCCTATGTTTGTGTGGGCACCCTCTGAGTACTCTGGTGTCCTCCCATCTTACAAACATATGTGTCTGGAGTGTTTCTCCCTAGCCCTCTGCTAAAAATTGGCTTTTGTTCCAAGTCAGACTTTCCTGGTTAACAAATGTTAAATAAATAAACATGACAAGCATTACCTTACTGGCATTGTCCAGGTGTTTTTTGCTAAGAGGTTAAGAGCTATGTTGAGAACTGAATTCACTGAATCTGTTTGGGGGTTGTATTTCCCCATTATTGGCTTTCTTCAGGTGTTTCGTGCTAAGAGGTTGACAGCTATGGTGAGAACTGAATTCACTAAATGGTAGCCATTTAAGTTTCAGTCATCCTCTCTTTCACAAAACAGTTGATTTGGCATAGTGATATGTTGCTCTGACTGTTTTGCACAGGGTCCTGGGTTCAAGGCTTGGCATGAAATGTATGGTGTTAACACAGCATTTTATTCTAGCAACTTTCCAACATTTATACAAGGAACATTTAAAATGTGTCCCTTGTTTTTAGGCTTTTGCCCCCCCCCCCCAATAAATTTTGGCTTTTTCCAGATTTCTTGTGCTGCAAAGTTCAGATGTACAGCTGAGTGTTGAGTAGATTTTACAAGGAGCTGAGAGCTGCAAGGGAGCAAACGTTTAGTGCTAATTATGCTGAGTCTGCTTGCATTGTTAATAGTACAACAGGTAGTTTACTTGTTTTTGATGCAGAAGGCTGTGGGTTCTACTTCCACAGTAGGTAGATGCATTGCTGATACTGTACTGTGTTGCAAAGGGGGTGGATGCTGCAGTCCTTTTTGATGAAGATACCTAGTAACTATGAACCTGTTATCAGTTTGCCATCCATTCCCCATTGCTATATTACTACCTTATCATTTTTTAGTGTAACATAGACAATTTATTCCTCAAGGGCAACAGGCACTTTATTTGTAGATGAAAAAATGAAATATAAAGTTGTTTGCTAGCAGCAGCCTCTTCATTAGTTACAGATCTCTTTAATGTGGAATTATTTAGATGACTTTTACTTTTTTTAGAGATTTTGCATATTTACTGATACTAATGGACTGTAGAAGTTTGAGTAGACTTTTATGATGGAAATGTTCTGAATTGGGCAGTTTTGTCATTATTGGTGCATGCATTTTGTTTCATTGTTTACTGGAAAAATGTTCAAAACAATAAATTTAAAATGCCCTCTAAATCTGTACTGTATTGTACAAGGAATATAATTTAATACAATCAGGAAGGTGTATCAAGGAGCATGTGTATGTTTTCTGTGCAAGGGGTCTGTGATTTGAAAACAGCCCAAAGTTAATCTTTATCTGCCACTGGAAAAATGTATTTTCTTTGAATATGGGTTTTAATGCTGTTTCAATGAATGTAAGATTCAAGGGCAGAGAAGTTTTAATGCTAGGTCTGTTTTCATTGTGAGACTGCATTGCTTTGTTTAGCAGATGTCTATTAATGTTTGTGCTGCAAAATGCAAAATAAAACTTTCAAATGAAGTCCAAATCATCGCAGAAGTAAAACATTATGCACATTAGTGTTTATGGTAAATGGGGTGAAATAGCCAAGTAATGGTTCACTGGAATGGCTGCAGGGGGAGGCTCCATTCGACCATGATTTTGTGAGGGGGGAAGGGCGGCAAACTCAAAGACAGCCCCAGCTGAACTATACCTCTCAAATGTCCCGATTTTTGCAGAATGAATAGATTTTTACTTCTTATTTTTGGTTTGTTCCTCACAAAATTTGAGGTTTTCTGGCAAATCATTTAAGAATTAAGTCACTAAATAATGACACACTGAGTTTCAGACTTCATAACCTTCAGAAAATGCATGCTAAACCAAGACCTGTTATTCTATCAAATGTCTCAGTTTATACAAGAGCTGTTTATATGTTCCCCAGTATATTTGCCCTTGTCCAGATTTCCTGCATTAACAGGTTGAGAGGAACATGCAAATAAATTGCTTTATAGAATTAGGCATATCCAAACCTCTCAACTGTCCCTGATTTTGGCTCAAAATGTTGCTCTTCCCCTAATAATCTCTCCGTAAAATCGCAATAATTAATAATCAGTTATATTTGACTTTTATTTCAGAAATGCATGTAGATTCTTTTATTTTGTCAGTTGTTCAAGTTAGCAGTACTAATATTAAAAAAGTGCCCCTTTTTTGTCAGGTTCCCAGCTGTATTGTGTGGCTATTTTATATTTTTGCATCACATTTTTGGTATGTTTTTCATAAAATTGTGGTTTTTTTTGGCAAATTAGTGGCAAATCATTAAAGACCAAAGTTAGAAAATAATGACAGACATTTGAGTTTCAGATTTCATATACTTCAGAAAATTCATACTAATGCAAGACCTACTGTTCTATTATCTAAGTTTATAAGAGCAATATTTAAAAATTATTCTTATTTTTGGTCCTTTGTCCCACTTCTATGTATGGCTTTGTCCAGATTTCTTGCTCTGAGGTTGAGAGGTATGACAAATTTGTCGGGGCCATCACAGTCAGCCAGGGACATTTCAAATTGTAGCATACTTGTTGCACCTCAGTCCCCCATGTAGTGACTCTGGATGTGTACAAGCAAGGCAAGGAGCAGTTATGCAGTGTAAATGTGCAGAGAATCCCCCATCCAAGGTAAACACAAGTACTACAGTGGCTTTTCATCTGTCCTTGATTTTGCAGAATGTTCTTGTTTCTGTCATATTTTTATACTTTTGATTTATGCATATCATTATTCAGAAAGTGCCTGTTGCTCTGTGTTTAAGTAGCAATGCTTTAATGACCATCAGGTAAGCTTGTCTGAGATTGTAAGATGCAAGTAAGCTTTAATAAGCATACTGTTAAAGAATTGCCAACATTGAAAGCCTTTCTGTTGTTGCCATGCAGAGAATACTTACATAACTAGATAAAGTATAAGCCTTGGGTATGGAAATGCATATGACAGTATTTGTAATAAAGGACAGGATTACATTATTTTAAGAAGCTCATTACATTTGTTGGAGAATTGCAGTCAACTTTACATGTAAACTAAACATAATGCCAATATATCATGTGGTCAATAACCTGTGCAGTAATCTTTAAGCAATGTATCTTGAGCTTGTTTCTTGTTTGCTTTTCATTTTTTACTTTGATCATGTTTTCCCCATGAAACAAGTAGATAGTTGTTGTCAGGCAGCAGGTCTTTTTTGGCTAAGAAACATTTTTACAAGTGGGGGGTATCACAGAGATTGCTACTTTCAGCATGTTACTTGATACTTTAATAAAGCTGAATATAAATTATAATTAGAACAACAGTGCAAGGAGAAGTTGTTTGAGTTGAGTGCTGCTTATTTTTCTTATACTTTATTTTGACTGGCATTCCAGTAATGTTCTTAAAAAGTAATTTATTTTTTCATGCCTCAATCTTTTTGTTTCCATCTAGATATTAAGTAAGCTGTCAAGCAGCCAATGCACTGAAATATTTTTTTTTCTTCTACACTTCGTTTTGTCTTGATTAGACTCTCATAATGACGGTTTGACACCCAGGACAGCGTATTTAATTAAAGCTACAGTTTTTGTGGTTTTGAGCATAGCTCCTCGCCTTTCTAGTTGGCCGCATCCCTTCCCATTGACCCCAACCATTTAGCTGTCTCCTGCAGCCCCCCTTTAATTTGAAGTCACCAGCCACCACCGGGGTAGATAGTACTGTATGTACAGTTCCAAACACCTTCTTGAGCCACAAGTTAAACACAAAAAACACAAGTCCAAGCACTTTTACCAGTATTCCTTATTTTTCTTTTATTTGCACTCGATCTGGTACCTCGGCCTTTCGCCTTCAAGGATCACAAAACGTGTATGCTTCAGACATCTTTTTATACATATGCATACACTTTCAGAAGCAATTAGCACAAACAGCTTATCCAATTATACAATTATTCAATTTTAACAATTAAATCAACATTACATCAACTTCATCACATTTTACTGAAAATATTAATAGCAATAATACTCATAGCAATATCTATTTTTCTACATACATTATCTAATAAATTCATATGCAAATTTTTAAAATATATATCATATTACAAAAAGCTTTTTTATTAATAACAAAACTAATATATGAACAAGAATAAATTATTTTATTGTTATTTTGTATTATTTTCTTTTATTTCTTATTTTAATCAAATCTAAATAGCCAGTTCTAAATTGAGTCCAAAAGGCTTTAGAGTTCCTAATTTTAAAATCATCTTTGTCTCCAATTCAAGTAACTTATATAAATAGTCATTCCCTCCCATGGAAAAAGGTTTACCCAAAACACAAAATTTAAGACAATCAGGGGAACCACCATGTTTTTGAACAAAATGTTGGGCCATAGGACTACTTTCACTATGATTTCTAATGTATCTTACATACTCTAACACACGAATTCTCAACATTCTTTTTGTTTGCCCAATATACCAAGTATCTAAACATGAGCAACTTAATGCATACACTACCCCTATAGATTTACAGTTGAAATGAAATTTAGGATTAAAAGAAACACCATTGATGGTATTCACATTTCTTACCCTATCACATAAACCTCAATACCCACATGGAAATGTACCAAGGGTCATATTACCAATTTCATTCCCTTTCAAAAAGTTGAAATTTAATAACTCTTTTAGATTTTTCCCCTTTTGTAAGAGAAAGTAATATGCTCAGGGAACAAATGGCCAATTGTATCATCTTCTTTAATTAAGTACCAATATTTCATTACTATTCTCCTTATTTCATCTGAAAGAGGAGAACATTTAGTTACAAAAAACAATTTTCCTTGATCAGTATCTTCAATACATTTTTTAACTACCACTTTTTCCTTAGTGTATTTTAATTTCTTATAGCTACATGGCCCCTCATAAGTCTCCCCAAGAACTTTCTTTTTACACTTTAATAATTCTTCTTTATCATAACCTCTCTCACTTAATCTCATCTCCACATTATTCAATTCATTTTCTCTCTCTCCTAAATCACTAGTGTGATCTAATATTCTTTGAAATTCACCTAAGGGAGCGACCGTAATAAATGTCCCGGATGCATGCTAGTAGCATATAGAAACATATTTACTGCAGTATTTTTCTTAAAAGGTCTAAAACCTATTTGATTTATGTCACTATATAGCGTCACATCCAGAAAATTATTTTTTTCCCTACTAAAATCATACGCAAAAGCTAATCCATGTTCATTAATATTTAAAGCCTCAAACAAATCAAGAAATTCATCAATTTCTCCCTTACAAATCATGAACAAATCATCAATAAAGCATTTGTATAATATAACGTTATTCTTATAAAAAGAAGTAGGGTAAATAAATTTCCTTTCAAAAGATCCCATATAGATAATAGCATACGAGGGTGCAAAAGCAGCCCCCATAGCTGTCCCCTTTAGCTGCAAATAAAATTCATTGTTGAAACTAAAGTAATTGTGAGTTAGACAAAATTCCAAGAAATTAACTATATACGTAGTCCTGGGTCCATCTCCTAACATTTCCATTACTGCTTCCAAGCCCCATCTTGTACTGATATTCATATAAAGTGATTTTACATCAATTGTCACCCAATAATAGTCTTGACACCACTTCACCTGGGAAATTGCCTCTAGCAGTTCTTGTGTATTAGCAATGTGTGCTGTTACCTTATTCAAATATTTCTTTATGTGGAAATCCAAAAAAGTATTAACGTTACTCAAAAGCGAGCCTATGCCCAATACTATAGGTCTACCCAGAGGTTTTTCAAGACACTTGTGTATTTTTGGTAGGGCATAGAAGATAGGTGTTCTAGGTTTCTTAATGAACAGTTTAGTTAAGTCCTTCCTATCAAAAAATCCAAGATGTTCCCCTCTCTCCAATAGTGCTAACAATTCATTGTTAAATTCTAATGTTGGGTCCTTTCTTAATCGCTTATATTCAAGACTGTTATCTAACAATTCAGCCACTATTTCACAATATTTTAATATGTGTAAAATGACCCAATTTCCACCCTTGTCAGCACATTTAAAAATGTAATCTTTTTTTTATACTCTTATAAATAGTCATTCCCTCCCATGGAAAAAGGTTTTCCCAAAACACAAAATTTAAGACAATCAGGGGAACCACCATGTTTTTGAACAAAATGTTGGGCCACAGGACTACCATAGGTTAATATGGCTAATAATACTAAAAATGTTTCCTTAGAAGTGAGTAATTCTGAAATTGATGAAAATTGTAAAATTGATGAATTATTAAATTTATCTATTTATGATCATGACACTGTGGAAATGGATGATGATGTTGGTGGGGTAATAACCAACTTTGATTTCTTTAACACTGGGTATGGAAAATTAACATTGCCACATCTAGTATCTGATAGTAAATTTTCACCCAATATGAAGGTGCCTGCGATTAATGCTTTCTTTAAAGTGGTATTTAAGGAAATATCACTAATTGTTAATAAATTTGACAAGAGTAAAAAGCAGTTTAACTTGAGTAAGAAGGAATGGATGGCCTTAAAAAACTTGATAAAACTAAAAAAAATTACATTTTTAAATGTGCTGACAAGGGTGGAAATTGGGTCATTTTACACAAATTAAAATATTGTGAAATTGTGGCTGAATTGTTAGATAACAGTCTTGAATATAAGTGATTAAGAAAGGACCCAACATTAGAATTTAACAATGAATTGTTAGCAACGAAACGAAACGAAATTTATTTACCCTACTTCTTTTTATAAGAATAACGTTATATTATACAAATGCTTTATTGATGATTTGTTCATGATTTGTAAGGGTGAAATTGATGAATTTCTTGATTTTTTTGAGACTTTAAATATTAATGAACATGGATTAGCTTTTGCGTATGAGTTCAGTAGGGAAAAAATTAATTTTCTGGATGTGACGCTATATAGTGTTTTAGACCTTTTAAGAAAAATACTGCAGTAAATATGTTTCTACATGCTACTAGCATGCATCCGGCACATTTATTACGGTCGCTACCCTTAGGTGAATTTCAATTAATATTAGATCACACTAGTGATTTAGGAGAAAGAGAAAATGAATTGAATAATGTGGAGATGAGATTAAGTGAGAGAGGTTATGATAAAGAAGAATTATTAACGTATAAAAAGAAAGTTCTTGGGGAGACTTATGAGGGGCCATGTAGCTATAAGAAATTAAAATACACTAAGGAAAAAGTGGTAGTTAAAAAATGTATTGAAGATACTGATCAAGGAAAATTGTTTTTTGTAACTAAATGTTCTCCTCTTTCAGATGAAATAAGGAGAATAGTAATAAAATATTGGTACTTAATTAAAGAAGATGATACAATTGGCCATTTGTTCCCTGAGCATATTACTTTCTCTTACAAAAGGGGAAAAAATCTAAAAGAGTTATTAAATTTCAACTTTTTGAAAGGGAATGAAATTGGTAATATGACCCTTGGTACATTTCCATGTGGGTATTGAGGTTTATGTGATAGGGTAAGAAATGTGAATACCATCAATGGTGTTTCTTTTAATCCTAAATTTCATTTCAACTGTAAATCTATAGGGGTAGTGTATGCATTAAGTTGTTCATGTTTAGATACTTGGTATATTGGGCAAACAAAAAGAATGGTGAGAATTTGTGTGTTAGAGCATGTAAGATACATTATAAATCATAGTGAAAGTAGTCCTGTGGCCCAACATTTTGTTCAAAAACATGGTGGTTCCCCTGATTGTCTTAAATTTTGTGTTTTGGGTAAACCTTTTTCCATGGGAGGGAATGACTATTTATATAAGTTACTTGAATTGGAGACAAAGATGATTTTAAAATTTGGAACGCTAAAGCCTTTTGGACTCAATTTAGAACTGGCTATTTAGATTTGATTAAAATAAGAAATAAAAGAAAATAATACAAAATAATAATAAAATAATTTATTCTTGTTCATATATTAGTTTTGTTATTAATAAAAAAGCTTTTTGTAATATGATATATAATTTAAAAACTTATGAATTTATTAGATAATGTATGTAGAAAAATAGATATTGCTATGGGTATTATTGCTATTAATATTTTCAGTAAAATGTGATAAATTTGATGTAATATTGATTAAATTGTTAAAATTGAATAATTGTATAATTGGATAAGCTGTTTGTGCTAATTGCTTCTGAATGTGTATGCACATGTATAAAAAGATGTCTGAAGCATACACGTTTTGTGATCCTTGAAGGCGAAAGGCTGAGGTACCAGATTGAGTGCAAATAAAAGAAAAGTAAGGAATACTGGTAAAAGTGCTTGGAGTACTGTATGTACAGTTTATTGTAGGGTTAGATGTAGGATTTTAAGTGTATGCGTGTGGATTGCTTTGTTTTTTTCTGGTGTGCTTGTGTTCTGTGTGTGTTTCTTGGAATAGTGAATTGTTTCCCAGGGAAAAAATTCACTGTTCTGAGCTTTCAGTGTTTTTAGATTTTGTGGTTAGAAGTTTGAAGTTGTTGTATTTAATGATGTGCTGTTTCGTTGAACTGATATAGACCCTTGCCAGTCACCTCTCACTGTGCCCTGCACTCCCCTGGAGGTGTGTATGGGCCATTATAAAAACATAACACTCCTATGTTATTGGCAATATAGTGCATTACATTTCCCTGAAATAACATAAGAAAATTGTAAGATAACCAGTTTTAACAATAATCATTGCAATGAAAGTTAACAGGCTGTCTATCTGAGCAAGAAAATGCCTGCCAAAAATGCATATGCCAACAGTAAACTATAAGAAGTGCATACAGATAAAATTTTTATTTTCTAATGCATGCATGTAAGCATTTTCTTTGAAACGTGTTAACAAATCTAGAATGTACTTGAAAAATACAATCATTCCATAGCAAGATCAGAAGCCTTCTCTGCAGATAAATCAAAAGGAATAGCAATCTTCTGTGTTCTTTAAATACACAAGTCTCCTCACCTTTAAGTTCCCTAGCTACATGGTTACCTTTTTATAGTATAGATTCAGGCCTCTGAGCACAGTGAAAATGCAAATAAGGTATGAACTTATTAGAGCTGCTGAATCCCAAATGTTTGACTTTGTGTAGCAGGTGTGGCACTACCTCAGTGATAGTTGCTAATGGAGTGCAACTGTGAATGATTAGTGGGAGGGAGAAGGAAGATACAACAGGAATTCAGACTACCTTACCTGCATTGAGTGTTTCATCCAGGATATACTTACAAAGTGTATAAGTAACTATAGTAAGCTTTGAAATGGAAATGAACAGCATACATTTCTCATTTTTGTTTGCTAATAGCCAAACTCTCCTGCCTTTGCTGAAAACTGTTTTTCACTGTCATTTTATTGTACATTTAAAGGACAGTGATACAAAATGCCCTATAGACTGCATGTCTGATAATGCAGCACAGATAAGAGAAGAATGAACACAACACAAAGAGAAAACAGAGCTGCATTGTTACAAATAATTCTCATAACTGGTTGTGTAATTTCTCACTGCAATAAATCTGTAAGCAACACTATTGCAAACAACAGAGTGTACAAGTGTATATGTCTTGTTAATACCCTGGAGGAAATGGGACAGGCTTTTATGCACAATGATTTGCATTCCTGCTTCAAAGTTGTTTCTATGGCAAAGACAGAGAGATAAGACGCTCCTAGTGTGTTTTTCTACATTTATTGGTATGATAGTTTAAACACATGTAGATCCACAACACCTGCAGAATATAAGCAGACATTGTCAATTTCAGAAAGATACATTGTTACATCTTATGCTTTACATTATGCAAACATGCTAATTGGCATTGCACAATGGTTAGCATTCTTCCACAACACCTGCACTCTTGTCGGTTTCTAAAAAAATGCATTGTAACGTGTGGTCTTCCATCACAGAAATACGCTAAATGGTGTTGTGTGATGGTCAGCATACATACATTGTAATGAGTGTAAAAAATACAGCTGCTGCATACCAGTCCCTTTGGCAAGAGGTATAACTTAAGGGCAGCAATACAGATAAGCAAGGGTTCTAGTCCTTTAAACTCCAAGTTTTATTAATGCTGTTCCATTGAAATTTATATTAAAATTAACAATACAAAAATAATTATACATAAAAATAACTATGTAAAGCAGGTGGATTGACCATACACATGATATATAGGTTATATGTCTAACTGTGGTTATCAGTA
The DNA here is from genome assembly GCF_019279795.1 of Protopterus annectens. Classification (NCBI taxonomy): domain Eukaryota; kingdom Metazoa; phylum Chordata; order Ceratodontiformes; family Protopteridae; genus Protopterus; species Protopterus annectens. The sequence continues at coordinate 1,421,992,585 of NC_056746.1, read as the reverse complement.
CAATTTTGGATCCATGAATAAACATTTATTTTCTGAGCTTTCATGTCACACACATACATTAATCACTCAACACTTTAGTGTGTATATATAACTAATGACAATGTGTGATAAGCAAGGCCTCAGCTACAATTAACAGTCTGCACAGTATTGACTGTAAAAAAAATGCACTTGTTGCCCAACCTTCCCTGTGACAACTGGTTTAAGTTCATGCCCCATAATACAGGTGAGCTAGGGTTCTAATCTAGCAGAGTCCAATTTTAGGAAGGAGAATAAGCCACAAACCCCTGTCATCATCAATGGTGCCGCAGTGGAGAGAGTAAATAGCATCAAATTCCTAGAGATACATATCTTGCAAGACCTATGTTGGGTCACAAACACTTCCTACCTTATAAAGAGAGCCCAACAATATCTCCATTTCCTTAGGAGACTTCATAGAACTACCATCCCCCCACAAGTCTTACTTACCTTCTACAGAGCCAAGATTGAGAGCATACTGACAAACAACATTATTGTCTGGTATGGAAATCACTCTCAACCTGATTAGAAGACACTGGACAAGATTGTTAAACAGGCACAAAAATGATTGGCTCCAACCTTCAGTCCCTACTGGACATATATTCAAACAGATGCTATGGTAGAGTTTGAAAACTATTGAGGGATATACACCATCCGGCTTATGGACTGTTCAACTCATGCCAACAAGGAAGTGCTACAGAAGCATTAGACAGCTTCTTCCCACACTCTATCAGACTGCTGAGTAACAAAATCATAGCCTAACATGCTACGTGAGTAAAATATTATTTATGTGAAATATGCCATTGTTATTTTACATAACTCTCTGCATAGCTCACTTTATATGCCTCTATTTGCACTATGAACACTACAGTCTGTAAGTTTATGGTATATATTGCTGATGAGTAAGATTACATGTGTGCCTCTCTTATTCATTATGGTACTGTTTTTTGTATCTTATTATATTTCTACTGAGTCTGTTCCTGCTGTTGTATTTGTTGCGTTTCTGATGTAAATAGAGCTTTCAATTTAGTTTTACTTTATGCACTTTATTGTATTTTATTTATTTTTATTTTTATTTAATTTTTTTATTAATTGAATCTATCTTCCTTCTGTAAACTGTCATTCATATGGTATGAGCCTGAGTATCTAAATTTCGTGCAGTGATATACACTTTTTCCTCTGTGTTGATCTGTATGATAATAAAGTTTACTTTGACTTTTTCAAATTTTATTAATGCTGTATCACTCAATTTTAAAAACTAAAGAATAATATAAAGCTAATTAGATATAACAATAACTATTTATAGCTATGGATATCATATGAATTATATGTATGACTGATGGTATATCGATAATTATGTTTCTGTAATTGTGTCTTTTCTGCCCTTGGATGGACTTCATACTTCAATAATAGTCATATACACAAGAATGTATAAAACAGGACATTGTCAGGTCACACACATACACGGTTAACCACTCACTCTTAAATGTGTCTGTATAATTAGTGAGCATGTCTGACAAACCCTTCCTCTGTGGCAAGGAGCTAAAAACAGCTATGTGTAAGATTATGTATTGTCTGTTTTACATAGGTTTGAATCCCACATTGTACAAATTACTTTTATCAGTCTGCAAAGTCACAAAAAAATGTGTCAAGTCATAATACTTATACACCTCTTTACGTCTGAAAACTTAAGGCATCTAACAGTTATAGCAGCATCCAACCAATAAACTAATACTGTCACACTACCCTTTCTGAATCATAAACTGAATGCCTCACATTTTACTACTGTTGCTTCCCACTTAACATCATGCAAATGTGGTTAGCATGGTTGTACGGGTTTCCCTACTGACAGTTAATGCAATATGAATATGAATTTCCAGGGAACAATTTAACTGTTGCTGTATGACCTATGTGGACATGGCAGGAGCTAGAAAGGAAAGTGCCTAATTTAGGGTTCAAAGGTGGGGTATAGAGGAGTCCAGTATATTCACTGAACTCCTTGTAAAGCACCACAGGCATAAACTATTGCAGGTGAACTATACTGGGTCTCAGTACAAATCAGAGACTTGGAATCATCTTCCCAAGGCTGTCTCAAGTGCAACTGGCATTCCACACACCGGAGATCAATGCAGGCAACAACTCAGTGAACTGAAAAGGCATAAGTGGACACTACTCAACTATTGGTGGATGAGTTTAGGACTGTTGACATTCCACAGTTGTGTAAGTATACAGATAAAGATACTTTAAATTATAGTCAAAACTGGAAATAAGTAAGACTGGTATGCATAATACTCTTCTCTTTTTCTCTCTCCACAGCTGCCCAGGGGATTGCAGCAAACAGGGAAGCCCATGCTGAAAGTTTAGAAAGACAAAGAGAAGCAAGGAGTATGTATGCAGCACAAAGTAATTATTATTGTATTAAAAGTATCGCTCTTCTATACATTAGTAGCAAATTAAGCATGTATATCTTAACTATAAAATCAAGCATGCATGCTGCATTCTGTAGCTCAGGGGAATTGTTGAGTCAGAATACAGTATTCAGATGTTGCGGGTTCAAATCCTGCAAGTAACAAATGCAGACTAAAATAATAAAAAAAATTAAATAGCTATTTCAACAAAATTGACATAAAAGCCATGTTGTTAACTTAATCTGTATTATTTGGAAAAGCATACGTGCAGTATACAGTATGCATATTGCAAGGATTACTTTGATCAAATCTCGGTCCTATTCTGTAGTTTTTAAAAAAGTATAGTTAATGTAAAAGTAAAATTTTATTTATATTATAATAATTTATTGTATGTGACATATGATGGCTCTAATTATCTTTTTCTTTTGCTGTCTCTTACAACACCAATTATCTCTCTTTTTTGTTTTTTTATATGTGTTGTCAAAACATTCTGATATATCAGCTTCTGACAACTGACAAAATAATTTCGAGCACAGGGATGTAGGCCAACCAGTGGGGTTCAGCCTGCTACCCCTCCAATGACTACCACACTGACAGCCAGCACATCTAGAATGCAACCTAGCAGCACTGTCTGCAGCCCCTGCACTAACTGGGTGGTCAACATCGGATACTATTACCCAGGCAGCTGGTGTAGTGGTATCCTTCAGGAGTACTGGTAGAGGTTGTGATTTTTTCACCCACCAGGAGCTGCCAGGCATAGTATATTCACCCTGGGGATCACTCCAGTGGCTCTACCCGACAGACGCACTGGGAACTAATGTTGGGTGGCACGATGCCAAGGTAATCCTATGGACTAGACTTGTAAAAGCTCCAGAGCCATTAGCCTAGTACACAGTTATGAACCTATGAACCTAAGTAGAATGTACCATTGGTGCACACCTCAGCCATATGGAGAAGATGCTCACTGGAATGCTGCAAAAAAACAGTCTATCACTGCAACAGCAAGCTGAGGAAGGGGATGGTGATTACAGTTCTGAGGGTGAGGACTAGATTCTCACTGTCCCTGTGCTTGATGGGCATGGCCTCCAATGTCACCTCCCTATCCCAAGTCATGGTGTACCTCAAACTTTTGTGTTCCTCACCATCCCTGTCTCTTGTCTTGTTTGTCTTGTTTGTCTTGTTTGTCTGCAACTGCTTCCTAAACTACCCAACTTACCTGACCCTGACATACCCTATTCCTCTCTTACTGAAATAAAAAAATGGTCACCTGTCTAAAATAAATAAATATATATATATATATATATATATATATATATATATATATATATAGGTTTACCTTCATGTGTGTGTTTTGCACATGGGCAAACAGCAAATGTTCGAAAGGGCATTCACAAAGTTTGCAAACATCGAACGCAAAAAGGTTCGAATTTGCAATGAGCGAATGCACAGTGACATTCGCTCATTACAGATTTGGCATTTTGGGGCAGATTGCACTATAGTGGGGATCAGAAAATGGTCCCTTTCCCTACTGTAGTGTGATCACAGAGTTAGAATATTAAAGTAGGGGGGTGTGGGGGGGCACACTTAATTAAATTTTTTTTCGACGTTTATGTTTAAAAATCAGCAAATCTGTATTACAATTTGCTGATTTTCAAACATTGGAAACTGTTGCAGTTTTGTTTTTCGAAGTTACGATTCGCTCATATGAGCAATCGCATGAGTGTGTTTTGCCTTTGTGAAGGTAAACCTATATATATATATATATATATATATATATATATATATATATATATATATATATATATATATATATATATATATCATCCCATACATAGCTCTCCAAGTCTCACATCTGTCTTCTCGATACACTTGATTCGGTCCAATTAGCTATACAACATTATTGTGCTGTTGTCACCCATCTTTGTTGAGGTGACATTCCAAATTCATCCAATATTCTAGGCATGGTCATTTTACAATATTGAAGAAGTGGATCACTATAGCTCTTTCCTAATGTCCTCCTGCACATCCCTATATCGCTTCCACTTTGTTTTTCCCCCTGCTTGTCCCCAATTTCACCACTTTTCTATCGACCCTATTTTCACACTTTTAATCTGGACAAAAAAATAGAATTACATACCACACTCATAAATAATAAACCCTAATGAAGCCCATCATTTTTTATCCTCTGAATTTGCATGGAGTTTGGCATCATGCACCAATACTGAGTGATGGTGAATGGCTCTTCATGTCCTATGAAATGGTGCAGTTACTTCCACGCAATGCTGCTTAAACTGTCTGCATTAAAGGTACACACAGTTAAAGCAGTGTAAAGGCACTCAGATGTCATATATATACTGTAACTTTTATTTGCTCTGATGACTGTATAACACTGCAAATCCATATCTCTCCCATTGACATAAATCAGTTGACTGATGTTTGTTGTTATACACTGCCTCACTGTACTAATTGCCTCTCACATTTGCAAAAAATTATCACATTTAATAATGTAATGGCACCCTGAAAAAAAATGAGTACAAAAATTAGACTTTGCTGGATTCAAATACTGCCTCATTTCTGTTCAAAATATAAACTTGATGCTATTACATCTGCTGCCACAGGGAAAGTTAGGCAGCTGGTATTTTTATTATACTCAGTACTATCCAAAGTGCTGACTGCCATGTATCTCTTCTTAGTGTGTCCGCACAGAGGAAGGCAAACTGATAGAAAAGCATTTTTTCCAAATTAAGCAGAGGCCATGATTGCCCGTTGCTTAACTCTGCACAAATGGGGAAGGCAATAGTAATAGTATTTCATGTTTTAAAAATCATGACACATTTTCTAATACAAAAAAAGCAGTATGAACACCATAGTATCTGTCAGCTATTTATAAAATAGTCTATATGAATAAATACTTCAGATGTTTAAGTTATAGTCATTCAATGTGAATCTCGCATGTGCAGACACTGTGCCATCAATCAAGCAAATCAGTTGCTTGGTGGTGTTCTATGGAAAGAGATGACTGGCATGTATTAGTATGTTTAATGCACAGTTAGTCTTCAACCCATTATACTCCATGTAAAAACACAAACAAGGGGAAGGCACTTGTTACTGACCTAACACATATTTACTAAGATCCATGTGTGCCCTGTAGCCACGCACTTGAAAATGGATATATAGTTCACAAATGGCAACAACTACACTACAGAAATAAATAGCACAACTGCATTGTTGCATCATCTAATGCTTTATACTGACAACGCACATTAAAATTGTCTTATACCTGTATTAATGTGGATATCAATTCATCACACATAGAAACACAATGCATACACAACTCCATCCATGATGATCACAAAACATGTGTGTGTCTGTGTGTGTGTTTGACTGTAAATGTGTAATGTATACAACATATTGAGAAACAGGTGCATATGTCTCACTTCTTTTTCCATCTAGTTTGAAAACCTGGAAACACAACAGCAAATACAAATTCTACACTTTGCACACCACTCTCATAACAGGATATGTTATCCACATCATATAATGATGATGGCATCATCTAGGAAGACCATTATGGCAAAGCAAAAGCATACTTCAGGTATGGTGCAACTATTAGCTACTGTGTTCTGTGGATAGGAAAAATACTTACATGTGGATTAACTTAACACAACAGCTGCATTATGTGTGTGTCTCTACATATGTGTGTGTGTGTGTGTGTGTGTGTGTGTGCGTGCGTGTGTGTGTGTGTGTGTGTGTATGTGTGTGTGTGTGTGTGTGTGTGTGTGTGTGTGTGTGTGTGTGCAGTCAGAAGAACATGACTATGTATCCTACTGTCAATCCATTCACATGCAGAGCAAATATTTTGACAGTTGTACATGCCTATGCAGCCAGTTCATACAGGCTTCTCAACATTTTCTCCCAAACATAGAAAGATGATATCATCCACTCTAAATTGTCCAGCAGCAGCACAAAAGTCAGAGTTGTGCTATGGAACTTGCATTAAGTACTGACTTCTCTAGCTTGTGTAACTAGTTAGGTAGGGGTTCTAATCTCACTGTAGACAAGATGTGTGTGTGTGTGTGTGTGTGTGTGTGGGTGTGTGTGTGTGTGTGTGTGTGTGTGTGTGTGTGTGTGTGTGTGTGTGTGTGTGTGTGTGTGTGTGTGTGTGTGTGTAGTAGTAGTAGTAGTCAGAAGTGCATGAGAGTGTATCCTACTGTCAGCAATCCAATCCCATACAGGACAAATATTTTGACAGTCGTATATGCCTACACAAACAGTTCATATAGGCCTCCCAACATCTTCTCCCAAACATATGATGATGTCATCCACTCTAAATTGTCCAACAGCAGTGCAAAAGTCAGACTTGTACCATAGCGGCTGCATTAAGTACTGACTTCTCTACCTTGCATAACTAGATTGGTAGGGGTTCTACTCTCACTGTAGTCAACAGGTGTATGTGTACTCAGAAAAACATGAATATGTATCCTACTGTCAGCAATCCAGTCCCATGCAGGACACATTTTATGGCAGTTGTACATACTGATACAGCCAGTACATACAGGCCACCCAACATCTTCTCCCAAACATGCACTGATGATGTCATCCACTCTAAATTGTCCAGCAGCAGTGTAAAAGTCAGACTTGTGCTGCCTTGTTTGCATTAAGTACTGAATTCTCTAGCGTGTGCAACTAGATAGGTTGGGGTTCTAATCTCAATGCAGTCAACTGGTTTGTCTATGTATATAGTCAGAAGAGCATGAGTGCATATCCTACTGTCAGTAATCCAGTTCACTGCAGGACAAATTTATTGACAGTCATACATGCCTACACAGCCAGTTCATACAGACCTCCCAACATTTTCTCCTAAACATACAGTGATGATGTCATCCACTCTAAACTGTCCATCAGCAATCTAAATGTTAGACTTGTGCCATGGCAGTTGCATTAAATGCTGAGTTGTCTAGCTTGTATCTAGTTAGTTAGGGGTTCTAATCTTAATACAGTTAACTGGTGTGTGCTTAGTTAGAAAAAGATGAATCTGTATCCTACTGTCTGCAATCAGGTCCCATGGAGAACAAATTTATTGTCATTCATATATGCCTATTCAGCCAGTTCATACAGGCCTCCCAACATCTTCTCACAAACATACACTGCTGATGTCAGCACCTATAAATTGTTGTCTGAGACTATGAAAGCCCTGCTTGTGCTGTGGCGCTTGTATTATGCACTGTATTCTGTATGTAGTTAGGTAGAGGTCTAGTCTCACTCCAGTCAACTGGTGCGTTTGTGTTCAGTTAGTTGACATTATACAGACCATTTCATAACAGTGTGGACATGGGACTTTTCATCCCGGGCTTCCGCTGAAAAAGGACTTGTGTCCAGTTTGACTTTCCCAGTAAATACATGTAAAATAAAATAAAATAAATAAATAAAATATTTAAAATCTGTCTCTATTTTTGGGCCTTTGTCCCCCCCCCCATTATTTTAGTATTTGGCTAGATTTCTTATGCTAAGATTTGATAGGTATAAACAACAGAAATGTAAAAAAATCTAAATAAAGGCAAACTATTGGCTCTTACCAGTAAGGAGGATAAAAGTCTATACATAAAGAAGTACAGAAATGTACTTAGCACATCCAGTAGTAGAACTTAAAATGCATACAGAATGAAAGGCCTGTTAATGTACTGTAGGAAGTGATGCACATTTGTCATTGCAAGATGGATAAACAGTATGATGTTATTGTTGAGCCAAGCACTAAAAGTAAAAATCTGGAGAATTAAAATAAAATCCAAAGAATATCACTAGAAAAAACAAACATTAAATCAAAACTGTGTTTGCTAATCCTTACTGTTCATACTGACATGATGAAAGAAAGTCATACTGATGTTACACAAAAAAGAAACAATTCCCTCAAGCAGAAGGAAGACTGGGTTACTAAACTTCTGATACAGAAAGCAGCAACTAAGAGAACAGTAGAAATATTCAGTCTGAAAGTCACACAAACAAGTGAACAGAACTGCATTAAAGATCAGCTAGTGAGCCTGGTGTGATTGTAGAGCAAACTGATACAATAACTGAAGAAGCAGTAAAATGGAATGTGTACAGAGTGCTTAGAGTAGAGTCATCGGAAAAGCAGAGTCCTTGTGTATCCTGTAAGAATATATTATTCTTCACAGGAAACTTCCCTGTACTCATGAAAAAGTATACTTGTCACTGTTTTCAAAGTCTAATTTCTGAAGTCCTGGTAAAGTTCCATATCTAAAACTAAGGCAACAAAGTGGCATCTTCAAGCTGACATGATTAAGTGTGGCAGTGAAGTTGTCAGCATAGCATGTGGAGAGCTGGAATTATTAAGGATTGTTTACAAAAAGTTATGAAAAATATAACATTTTAATTTTTACATTAATACTAGAAAAACAGAGTGTAACACTGTCATGTTAGGGGTGATGTATTCAAGCAGTGTATGTTTGCAAAAATCACATTAAAACATGCTGGCAAATGGGAAGAAATGCTGAGATGTAAGTGTTCTTTTGGTAAAACATTTATAACTATTACCTATATTTTCATAACTGCATTAATTTTATAAAATTTGTGTGACCTACAGGTGAATAAATGGTGACATCCTATACAAAACATTAAGGTACAAAATGTTGCCACTTATATTTGACATCTAACACAAATGGTTTTGTACATCAATATTGTTTTGAAATATTGTGAAATTATTATATGCATAATCTGAGTAGATTTGGCAATATCACAAAACAGCAGTATGCTACCACTTCTTGTCATAAATCATTGGAAAGCTCTTGAGCAGGTGTTGAATTCCCTCAGTGATACCTCGGATCTGGCTTGCATACTTATAACCTTTTGTTTGACCATAACACTAGTATTTTTGGCAAACAAAATACAGTTTTTCTTTCATAAATCTAGAGTATAAAATCCTTGTCGACAGACCGATCTTTGATACTAACACCCACCCATCTATAGCCCATTGCCTACCAAAAAGGTACCATATTTTACATTTTCTGTAACTCATACTGTTTAGCACATATTATAAATCCAATTAAGTGGATTTTCAGTAGAAACATTTGGAGAAATGCTGTCAGGAACAAGTGGTTTCCTGGCTTTGAAGACCTTATTAGTTTATTTATTTGTTTACTAGAAAAGTCCGACTGGGACAGAGTCAATTTTCAGAGGAGGTCCAGGTAGAAATGCTCCAGACACATGGCTTTGGAATGTGGGAATGAAACCAGTGCACCCAGAAGAAAACCACGGGAATATAGGGAGGACATGCAGACTCCACACAGAAGGCACCTCAGCTGAGAATCAAACCAGAGAACCTCTTCCTGTGAGGCAACAACGCTAGCCACTGCACCACCCAAAAGTTGAAACTGCCCTGTGTGAGGGCTGAACTCATGACCTTCACATTATGAGACTGATGTGCTGCCTCTGCACTAACAAGACCGAGGGAACAAAGGTGTTAATTAGCCTCCTGCTGCTCAGGACTAAATGAGTTAAAATTCACTTAATGCCGAATATAGTCCAAGCATGGACTAACCTTCATTGCCTGATGCATGTTGTTCACAAAAGTCATATAGCACAAAAGCACAAACATAAAAAAGGTATTAAAAACACCAAGATTGTCCTACCCCTCTGCAACAAGAAAAAGATTGTTTACATGTAAAGGAAAACTGAGGAAGTGAACCATTAACTTCGATGCAGCTTATGAAACACAAAGATAAAACTAGAGAACAATCTGGTGCCATCAGAACTGTAGTCCAGTGTAAAGTAGTGGAAAACAGATAATCATACAGCTATTGTATATGGTATACTGCAGCAATGACAGTGCCACACTAATGTCTGAATGGGGGAATAAAACTGCACAGCTGAATTCTAAGCCAACAAAGAGAAAAGCAGACAGCGGAATACCTGAAACTGAATTGATTCATGCACAGTTGCAAATAATGTCTGCTATCCAAACTCCAGAAAAGGATCAGACAAGGGCACCTGATAGTGAAGGTGTGCTGAACAAAGGGCATGCACTAATGGACAGGTTAACTGACATGAGTCCCAGCACATAGTTTCCAAACTTCCTGGAATGAAAGAGTAGGTGATTGAGCAAACATAACAACACAGAAATCCAAAAATCTGGCTGAGCAACTCTGAGAGCTAGATACATCAAGTTGTATGTTTTGTAGAAAATGAAGGTAAGTGTTTAGACAGCTCTCAAAGAGACTCCATCCAAAGTAAGTCTAAAAACATTTAGTCGGAAAAGGCATTGAAACCAGAAAATCTCCAGATCCATAAATGTAAAACATAAAGACACTGGAGCACAGACACGGTGTATTACCTTCTATTGGACCAGCATCGGTTTTGCAATCATTAGGAGTTATTAAGAGATTGACGATAAATAAAGTGCTTGAATGTCCACTTGTGTCTAGAAAGGGAAGTACATCATTTATTTCCAATTGGCTAAAAAAAGAAATCTTAAAAAATGTTGTGGTGGAAAACATGCAGCTCAAGCTGCACCTCAGAGGCAGGCAGTGTGTGCGTGTGTGTGTGTGTGTGTGTGTGTGTGTGTGTGTGTGTGTGTGTGTGTGTGTGTGTGTGTGTGTGTGTGTGTGTGTGTGTGTGTGTGTGTGTGTGTGTGTGTGTGTGTGTGGTGTGCGTGTGCGTGTGTGTGTGTGTGTGTGTGTGTGTGTGTGTGTGTGTGTGTGTGTGTGTGTGTGTGTGTGTGTGAGAGAGAGAGAGAGAGAGAAAAGAGAGAGAGACTGAAAGCGTAAAACAGGATCACGACGTTATACATCCATGTGTGTTTTTCAAGAATCAGTGCACAAAACTTTTGCCAAGGTTCTGAGTGAAAGTTTGTTGTTGTGCCATCAATTAAAAGAACTTCAAAGCAAGGATTAAGAAACAGCGCATCAATATTCAAGGCATAATAAATTAGATCAAATGGTTCAATAAAATGATCATCTAGCAAACTGAATCACAAAACCTTAAACAAACAACTAAACAAAATACATTGGCACATAAGAGAAATGCCCTTGCAAGTAAATGAAGCATTAACAAGACAGATGCACTAAAAACAAGCTGAAAAGAGTAGAAATGCTATGCAAGGGCCAACACAAAGAAGGAGATAATGAATACAAGAAATGTGAGGATACTGAATAAAAACATTCAAACTTTCATTATTCAGCAGCCTCCAACTCCGTGAGCCAGCTGTGAGAGTAAATGACTATTCACTGATGTTTGTCCTTGCAGGTCTAAGCTGGGCATTATGTGGTATTCTGTAAAATGAGAGCAAACACAGAGAGGGAGAGAGACAGACCTCAGGATTCAGCAAGCTTTGCACAGTGTGCAGGAATAGTACAGGAGCTGCTGGAGGCAATATGGCCACCGTACGATCCAGGAATAAGCTCCCGAGATGTGCACGAGCGCTCCTGCACTATTCTTGCACGGACATAGCTCCTGTATGCAAATGACCCCATTTGCAGGTGAAAACCATGCAACTGAGGTGAATTTGCGATGCAGGAAGCTGGCAGCTGGCCATGCAGGACTAGTGTAGTTTGCAGAAATGTACTCGGTTAGTAACCAAGTACATTTCTGCAAACTACAAAATGTAGCCATGACACCTCCAAATAAAGGGTATATATAATGTGGAAACCATGCCAATGGCCAAATATATGGCCATTAACATGGAAAACAGTTGCAACAGAAAAAAAATAACTTTATTTTTTTTTGCCGATTTCGGCTGTTTAAGCATAGGGCAGCGGCGCAAATGGGATCGGTCCAAAAATAGAAAAATAAACTTGAAATAAGCATTCTATCCAAAAATCACAATTTTGCCATGATACTCAATGGCAGGCAGAAGACAACATGGCCAGTGAATAGTGGTTGCTAAGGGGGAAGGGTCAGTGTAAGACTTGTAACTATGCATTAACAGGCAATCCTATGCAAATGAGGGGAATGATACTGAATCCTAGATCCCCCCTCATGGCTAGCCTGCACCCAACTGTGTCAGTAAAGGAAGACCATGGTGCAAGCCTAAGAGTTAGCTGACATCATATAGGGGTGTGTCAGGCATACTGTAAGCTTACTGAAGCCCTGTGGCTTGGGTTTGCCCTGAGCTTAGCAGAGCTATGCAATGGGGTGTGTCTGAAGCTGCCTAGCACTCTTTATATTGCCTAAATGGATGTGTGCACCATGCACAGTGTTTAAAAAAAAATAAAATAAACCAGAAAATAGCAGCTCCATACAAATCTGAGCACTGTGTTTTTGCATGGCACGCCCTCAGGATTAAACAGGAAGGCAATGGGAAGGGAAAACAGCAGTAGGAAGGTAATCAAGGAGAAGTAGCATAGCTGGTAGGTAAAATGAATCAGAATCAGCTAATTACACAGGTAGCAGAGCAGCCCAGCCCAGCACACTACTATAAACTATGCAAACACCTTTCCCTCTGTTTTTTCCCATAAACTCTAAACCACCGGTGTACACAAGCAGGGAAATTTTACTAAACAAAAGCAACAAAATGATAGGGGCTGCAGCAGCTATCATAAATCAACATGTGGAAGAGGCTGAGGGTAGTGAGGATGAGAATGCTGACAACCAAACCACAGTGACGTGAAGGAAAAGTGAGTACAGACTCAGGGTAACCTACCAGGGGCTACATGAGCTGGAGATAGTGGAGCACTATAGGGTGGACAGGGACCTTCTACAGCAAATTGTTGAGCTGTGCCGACCACACCTCACACACAGAACCAACAGAGGGGAACCCATCCCAGTGGATACCAAGGTATGTGTAGGCCTAAGAATACTTGCCACAGGTACCTTGCAAATGCCAACTGGGGATATCATGGGGATCTCACAGGCATCAGCATCCAGGGTACTCCACCACATCCAGGATGCCATGTCAGCACATGCCGGTAAGCACATATATTTCCACAACAGCCGTGAGGTGTTGGCCAGCAATATGCATCTCTTCCACCAAATAGCAGAATACCCTGAGGTAGTGGGTGCTATAGACTGCATGCACATATGCATCAAAACACCACCCAGTGAGCAGGGTAGGGTCTACATCAACTGCAAGGGCTTCTCCTCCATCAACTGCCAAGTTGTGTGCAATGACCAAAGCATTATAATGAATGTGTGTGCTGGCTGCCCTGGAAGCTATCACGACTCCTACATCTGGCATCTGACGCAGCTGTACCAGAGATTTGTCATTGGGGACATCCCTTAAAACCACCTAGTGGGGGATGCTGGTTACCCACTGCAGCCATGACTGATGACACCCATCAGAAATGCACACACACCTGAACAAGAACTCCATAATGAGGAACACGAACAGATCAGAATCATAATAGAGCATGTATTTGTGATGCTCAAGTCATGGTTCTGGTGCCTGGACACATCCGGTGGAGCCTTGCAGTACTCACCAGCTACATGTACCCAAATTGTCATCTTATGTGCCATGCTGCACAATATGATTCCGAGGAAACAGCTGCAGCAGGAATAGCACGAGGCAGAGCCACACAGCCCCCCACCATTGCCAAGGCCTGCATAGGCACAGAGTGACTTGGAGAAGGAACAATCTGAGCCTGCTCCAGTAGGCAAAAGGAGGCATGCCCAGTATGCCCAGGCTGTGGCAAAGAGGCAACTCATAGCACATACACTGACATGGTAGGAACCCAGGGAATTACACCTCTCTCTGACTCGCACATACAGTAAAAGGGATGCCAAACATGACACTACCTGTGCTTATCTATGTATAGGGAGTATAGTATGTGCAGCCAACATAGTCAGCCCTCCAGCACCATCCTCAATACTGGCACAGCCATAAGGTAAGTCACTCTTCCTATCAATTGCTGAATGGAGTAGTATGTGCTGTTACTTGTATCTATGGTATGGATGTGAGCGTGCAAGGGAATCGGGTGGCTGAATGGGATGCCAGCAGATAGTAGATACCTATAGTGGCAGCATGAGATATGTAACAAATACTGGTGTCACCATAGTAGCCAATACTAGACAAAGTGACAAAACTCACTGCAGGAAATGTGCTGGGCCACATGTGTGTGCATAGGACACGCACATGCCAGTCAGGGAGGCTCACATTCCCAACAACAGTCTCAGCCAGCAGGACAGGTGTACACAAACACAAACAAAGGCTGTGCTAAGGCCTCTGATTGATGGATATGGAGAACATCCCCCCAGAACTACACAGACAGGCTACAACAGGTCAGTCAGTGGAATGTTAGTTCTGAAGATTAAGAAGTCAGAAACTGAAATGCAGGTCAATCAAACCTAAGACCTGTAGTACACTGATATGCCTCTAGTCAGCATGATAGGTCAGAATACAGAATGAAATGCAGTACCTGAAATACCAGTACAGTCATAACAAATGTGTACAAGTGTCAGTTGTGCACCCCCCCAATCCTATGTAGAAATGTAGTAACAGGCAGGTGTGCCCCCCAGTCCTATGTAAAAATGTATTAACAGTCAAATGTGCCCCCCCAATCCTATGTAGAAATGTAGTAACAGGTATGCCCCCCAATCATATCTAAAAATGTAGTAACATGTATGTGTAGGTATAATAGTGGCGCACAGATTACCTCAGCTGGCCAAGGTAGCAGAATAGATTGTAGAATGTGTACACTATGTAGGGCTGTGTGTGTTAGGTTGGTGTGTGCCGTATATTGTGTGAGAGTGGTCAGCATGTATGTATGCATGGTGAGGTTTGTCCTGGTGGCCATTGGCCAGTACTGCCAATGACAGGGCCAAGTTCTCACAACTGCAGTGCCAAAACAATGCTTCCTAACAAAACACATTCCAGCAGTAAGCCATAGTAAATGTTTGGAAGTAATATGTGTCACCATCTGAAAGATGAACATGGCATGAATGTGGGCCCAGACATACAAGCAGTACACAGGGGAAGTACCCCAGACAGACAGTGTATAATATGTAACTGTCAAATGGACACACCTTTGGAATTGTACATACAGGTTAGCAGCACACTATTATTTGGGCTTATAGTAGGAAATACCAATGCTGTCTGGGCAAACACTAGCAGACCACAAAGGTCATAGGTATGAAGTATTGAGAAACAGCTGATGTCCGTGCACAAGCCAGCATAAGTGGAATACTCCATGCATAACTGTGAGTCAGATGCAAGTAGTGTCCATACCACACATGCACACAGCTCACCCCACCATCACTCACAGGTATCTCTTCAGTCATATCTCTGCTGTTGGGAATGAGTACAATATGACCCCGACCTCTGTATGGCAATAGTTAAAGAATGCAGCATGCAGAACAGGTGTCCCATGCAGGTGTGTCCCTAGCTGCAAGCATCACCCTGCCAGCATCCACACCACCATATAATAATGACAGATAGTATTGGCATGAAAACCTTGCACACCTACCCTGTCACCCCTGGGGAATATAGTGTATTGCAGTCTGGGACTGTAGGAGTGATAGAATGCAATGGCTTGCTACAGCTGGCCTGCATCACTACCAAATGGCCTACAGTCCACTGCCAAAGGTCTGTGTCTCATCCGTACTCCCAATGTATGTTATGTCATGGACTCCCAAATAACAACATAACACAGTCCACAGAACCCAAATGCAAGGCCATGTGGACAAATCTCAGTAACATGTCCTCCTTGTCCTACTGCATGAACTGTGGACCAACACCAAATTACTGCTGGGATGAGGTGATAACTATAGGTAACATATCAGATAATGTTTGGAAGAGGATAGCATAATAGAGGGGGGGGGGGAGCATGGGCGGCATGGAGTGTGTGAAGTCCGAAACTCAGCCATGCATATACTATCCCTGGCTGCAAACACAAGAATGGGTGGCTACAAACCTGCTCATAAACCACAATGTAAAGAGGTAATGTCCTGAATTATGACCCCTGTCTCTGGGTAACCTGTGTGAATCTGTGCAGCTGTGAGGTATGGCCACAGCAGGATATGGCCATACTGTCACGTCGATGGATGTACAAACATGGGATCCTCACCCAGACCTGTACCAAGGTGCTGAACCATTTACACAGACCCAGCAGCAAGTGTCTGTAGCTTCCCCTCCAGAATGGCATGATTGTGCAAGAATATGTAGGCTGCTGACCACAATACTGGACACAGCTACATTCACCCTGTGTTCCCCAGGACATCACTGCAAGCAAATATGTATAGCTGACAGTACTTGATGACATAAAACATCACAGTGTAAAACAGTACATATGTCTGAATATCTCTGCTAACACAAAGACCATGTAGCAGAAGCAGCACAGACAGAATTACCTACAGTAACCCACTATCCTTTGCCCCTTTTGACCCCATATTGTCAACCGATCTACAGATATCCTGCAGAAACAGGTTGCTAGCTGTAGGTGCAGAACACAAAAGTCTGCACTGGAGTACAATCTACCTGGAATGGATTCACACATTCAATACAGAAGGTCATACTGGGCATGCTCCCACATTTAGAGAAATGAAGGCCATGTCAGACAAAATACTGAAGGGTCATACTGGGCATGCTCACACACTTAAATGAAGCCCATGTCTGGCAACATCAGTGGACCATACATATCTGACAGCCACAGATGTTAGTGCATACACTCCTCAGTACACACCAGTCATGCTTTGCACACACATTGGATAGGAATGCACACATACATCCAAGGACAATAATACACATACATAGATGTGTGGAAGAGAGCGACAGTGACAAAGAGCCTCCCATCATGAGGCCTGTCCCACCCAGCACACATCCAATTGGCTAAAACCACATGATGTGCAAATGTCAATCACCGTAGACATCTGTCTCTGATATCCCTCAGCACTATACTGTCTGTAGTGCTTGTGCTAACTGTGTAACATGACTGTACAAGTCAGCAGTCATCCAGCAGTAGAAATACAAAACCAGCCAGTCCTGAGTAAAGTGCCTCTTCAGATCAGTACTACCAAGTCAAAAAGCAACAGAAGAGGCTCACCACAGCTTAGGACAACATAGTTTAATACAAAAAAGAGCAGAATTCAATAGTAAGCGCTTTCCCATTTTAAAAAATGTTTCATCAGACTTCTATTGGATTCTGCTCTTTTATTTTTTTGTATTAAACTACATTGTACTAAGACACAGATGCGGCAACTGTGTGTGTGTTTGTCTGTGTAGGGATCAATGCTTTTTAGGCCAGTCACACTCACTACAATTTCAAATGCCCTACTTTGGCAGAGCTGCTGATGCCATCCACTTTGAAATACACATTTGGGGAAGTAGTAGCCCAGTAATCTCCATGGTGTGTCTTATAACTGCATAATGTTGTAGTGTGATGTACTAGTTAGGTAGGAGTTCTAATCCCAGACATGGCAAGTGTAAAGGTTTGCGTGTGTGTGTGTGTGTGTGTGTGTGTGTGTGTGTGTGTGTGTGTGTGTGTGTGTGTGTGTGTGTGTGTGTGCGCGTTTATCTGTGTTGGGATCAATGCTTTTGAGGCCATTCACTGTTACTACAACTTCCATTGCCCTACTTTGGCAAGTCTGCTGATGTCATTCACTTTGAAATACACCTTTGGGGAAGGAGTAGCCCAGTAATCTCTGTGGCATGTCCTATAACTGCATAATGCTGTAGTGTAGATGTACTAGTTAGGTAGGAGTTCTAATTCCAGACATGACAACTGTGAGACTTGGTGTGTGTGTGTGTGTGTGTGTGTGTGTGTGTGTGTGTGTGTGTGTGTGTGTGTGTGTGTGTGTGTGTGTGTGTGTGTGTGTGTGTGTGCGTGTGTGTGTGTGTGTGTGTGTGTGTGTGTGTGTGTGTGCGTGTGTGTGTGCGTGTGTGTGTGCATGTGTGTGTGTATTTATCATTCGTATCCTGTGTGGAGGTAGCTGTGAGTGTGTAACAGATGTCAAACAGCAGAGAGTCAGGGGTAAACAATCCATACCCTACATGTGACATCAAGGCCTGGCGAACAATATAGGCAACCCTTGTATTACCCAGAGAATGCTCTCAACTCATGTCTCATACACAAACACACTCGGCTAGGTAATAGCCACTATGTTGGTAATTCCCTGCTTATTGCCCAAAAATAGTAATCATGGTGTGATTGCAGTGGACTACAGAGGACATGGCACCCTGTCCCATCCCTACAATAGGCACATAATTGCATACAGTGCTCCTTCACTATGATCCCCACTGGATGCCTGCAACAACTGTAGACCAGCAAATGTAACCCACAAAGGACATACCATGACTTATACACATGCCCTGTATGGACAGATGCCACTCTCAGCAGGAAATACCTGTATCATGCTGTCAATGTAGGTGCAGGCTCAACCTGGTGTCCATTGCCAGTTGTCACCACATGAGGCCAGGAATGGCACATCTGATGATAAAAATCTGTGTACACAACATGCCCCAGACACCCCAGGAACACTTCCACATGTCACAGAACATGCATGTGGGATGTGTGCACATCCCAGACACCATCCATATCATAGACTATAGGACACATACATGGCAAGCATTGCACAGCACTGGCCATCCATAATAGTAACCAAGATGACTGGATGGTGAATACAATACCCACCTGTGTGGGCCAATC